>NW_005370153.1:929376-933094 GCF_000412655.1 Myotis brandtii
GGTGCTCGGGGCCCGAGCGACCGACCGCCCTTCCCGGAGGTAACTGAATTTATAAAGAGCTCTCAGGCGTTTCTGCTCAGGGGTTTTCGTTTACTTCTATGGCTTCTCCATTCTTTTTAAAGCTCATTCTTTGCTCTATGTGATGTGAATCTCAGTTACTGACTTTGATCTCGTGAGGAATAAGGGAGAAAGTTTGAAAATAATATTAAAACTGCTCCGAACCTCGTGGGCAGAATCAAGGAAAGAGTCGTGCTGTGTGTTGAAGAAATATTTTTTTTATTTTGACCATCAAATGAATTTTTAAAATTATCCGACCAATGGCTGCAAAATGATAACGAACCAATTGCACTAACCAGCTATCAGTGCAGGGCAAGGGAGCATAGGTGGGGGTGGACTTGTCTTCTAATTGTTCACTTCCCAGGTTTCAATAACACTGTCAATTGCAAGAAAACCGTGGCTGGTTTTTGTTGCTTGACTTCAGCTCCTCCAATAAGTTGGAGAAACTGTGTTGCTTGTTTAGAAACTTCTTTTCCATCAAGTCCCGCCCTGAGTCAGAGCCGGGCAGCCTGGAGGGAACACACCGTACAGGCCTGTGGGAATGGTGAGAAAAATCCCAGCGTTAGTGGAGTGGCAGAGACAAACCCAGGGTGGAGGTGATCCTAGTGGTAAGGCCTGCCGCTCACTGAACAGTTGTCAGACAACCCTTGGGGCACTTCATTTACTTTTACAAATGGATTTAATAAGTTTGGAGAAGAATAATTTCACTAGGCTTAAATGAAATCCCAATATCAAAGATACAGTAACCCAGCCCTCCGTCCCCAAAAGGAAGGAGGGCTCTGAGTTAAGGAGGTCCCTCCTAGACTCCTGATCTATGATACTGCCCTTCACACGCTGTACAAATCTGGCAAGAATTCTTTATTTGCTACCAAACTAACTAAAACACATAGTCGCCTTACATTCGAACTTGTGGCCCGGGTGTGAAGGGCAGGAAAGTGAGTTCTGGTCGCGTATTCATTAACTCACACTCAACACTCTTTCCTTGAACCTTGCAGGCCCTTCCTATTTGTGTCCTATTCTGTCACCTCGCCTCCTTCCCACACCACAACCAAGAACAGAAGACAAGTCAGAAACAGAGACTGAGAAAAACTGTAGAAGAATTTAGGAATTTTTTCCTCCTCTAGAAGGAACATACATTGCCTTTGGTGCTACGTACTAAACAGGAAAGAGTATGGGTGAGTCTGAGTGCCTGGGAGGAGGACTCCTCAGAATAATAACCCTTTCTCCCTCCTTTAGCTCCAAGTGGCTAATAAGAAGCAGAGAAAGCAGACTGTTGCTTGTGATGAAGAGGTAGGAGTTGTGGATGTTGGGGAGGTCTGAAAACATGAGCAGAGATGAATTCATGCACTTGGCAGAAGGCTGGATAAGTTATAATTTTTCCAATCCATTTTTTTTATTTAAAAAAAAACTCAACAGTATTTCATGACTTAGTAAAGAAGAAGAGATTAAAAATTATGCATGATTTGGGAATTGATGGCTCTATTGTGTTGCTTTTAAAACCAGACTGCAATAATCTTGATCAGAAAGTGCATTTACTGGTGACAGGGGTGCAAATTAAAAGCCTGTAAAAATTATTCAAGTTCTTGAGTAATGTCAAGAGCATGGCTTAGGAATCATTGAAATCAAAATTAGATGCCTAAAGAGAACCTTACATTGGTTTAGAGGTGTAGGACTTTTTTCTTATTTCCTCAGAAGGTCTTAACTCGGAGTTTGTTATCTGGTCTCTTCATGTCAAGGACTGGTCTGCTTCCCTCACAACATCACATACAGGACAAAGCGCACACACTCAGAACTGGCCTTCCGCGTGAACTTAAGTGGGTAGGGAGAGCAAATAAACAGCGCCTTTCCCAGGTTGGGAAGGCGAGGGATCCTTAATCATCAGCTCCGACCAAAAGAGGTGGGATTAGAGGATTCTTCAAGAAAACCCAAAGAAACTGTAACTGAGTTTCTCTTTTGCCATTAACAAAACAAACAGGCTCCCTTGCATTGTTTAATAAACAATGCTAAGTGTTGAACAGTTTTAAAAGCTTCACAATTTTCCAAATATGCTCTGCTTTTATTGGTGGTTTTATTTTCTTGTCGTTGTAATTTTTCAAATGTATTTTTTTGGGGGAGAGGGGATCCCGAAGCACTGGACAGATTGACAATAAGATGGAGGCCTTTCCTAAATTACATTTTGCATTTTGTTTAAGACAATCTTTACTCAATAGGGATATTTGTAAAAAATTAACACCTGCCTTCTGTTAGGTTTTGACTGTAAAATACTGATTCACACATCTTGGAATATCAAGAACTGGATTTTTCAAGCACCTCTTCAGGCTTCAGATTAGGAAGGTCAGGTCTGTAAAGGTAGGGCATAATTGCTACTTTGTGATATTTGTTACTCAAATGACACTACTTTCAAACACTTGTCAAAAAGGCAAATCCCGAAAAGACCAGTGGAAAACGAACTGCTGAAATACTAGCTATACAAAGCATGTAGAGCCCATAGGCCGTGATTTTCCTTTTTAGGAAAAGGAGAAATTTACTAAGGTCAGTGTGCCCTTAAGGAGTAGGGAGTGGGGGAGGGGGGAGAGGGGGAGAGGGAAGGACACGCGTCAAATGTAAAACAAACTGGTGGCATTCAGTCAACAAGGCAGGCGACGCTCGTGAAGTGGTGAGTTGTACAAGTCAGCTGGGTGCGCCCGCGCTTGCCAGAGCCAGGCTGCTCCGTGCTTCTCTGCTTTTGCCTTTAAACCGAGCCCTGTGTCGCGGGGATACAATGGGGAGGGGGGTTTTCGATGTGGGAATCGTCAGGTAGGAAAGGAAACCAGATCCGCCACAAAAGGCTGCAATTAAAGTCTTAACGGCGACCCATCTGTCGTGGGACGCCCCCTTCCACTTCCCCTAGCAAAGCCTTCCAGCGCCCTTTGTCTGAGCAGGGGGAGAAGAGAGGACAGGATCTGTGGCCCCAAGAGCAGATGGAAGGAACATTTCCAGCCTGGGCGCCCCCTGGGTGACTGCGCCGGGGCCTGGGACCGCTCCGAGCTGCTCCCGGAGGTGTGGCGCCTCTTTCCGGGCTCTGCGCCCGCCTCTTTCTGCACTTCTCTACCGCCGCTTCGATCCAACCAGCCCGAAGCCACCCGAGACCGGACAGGGGGCACGTCTAGGCCTAGTCGCTAAGGCCCCTCGCGTCCCCCACCTGGCCCTTGGGCTGCCTTCAACTTGCAACAAGATCCAAGCCTCTCCCTTGGTTTCCTCGGCAATTGGGTTTCCCCACCACCCTCCCAGCCGCTCGGCTTCAGCCTTGGGCATCAGGCACGGCCCCAGCCCATGCTCTCTCCGCGTCCACCCCTCTGGGCTCTCCGGACGGGGGCGAGGCCGGCCCTCACGAAAAGCTAGGGTGAGTGGCCCCCGGCAAATGCTGGGCAGCGAGACAGGGAAGAGGTAATGTTTCAGGTCAGTTTCGGGAGACTTCGCGTTTTTTGGTGGAATTGGTCAGGAGCTCAACAATCCCAGGTTCTAGTGGGCTTGCATCCCGCCTCCCAAGAGACGCACCCGACCCCAATCCGTTCTACACGCGCACTCGGGGATCACTCACCGGGTAGGTAGCACCCTGGGCTGCTGCGGACCGCCACCGGCAGGGGCGTGCAGAACGTAAGGCCCGAGCTGGCAGCTCTGC
>NW_005370153.1:933473-935073 GCF_000412655.1 Myotis brandtii
GCGCTGCTTCCGAGAGGCGTGCGGACACCTGCAGCCGAGAGGTTGGGGGAGGAAATCAATAAGTTGTTTCCCTTCTCCACTCAACGTTCAGAATTAAAAATGCTCCAAGAGAGCTCTAGTGAGTGCAGGCACTTAAACAAACAACAAACAAACAAACAAAAAAAACACTCTTTCGGGCCTCTCAATGGAAACGCATGAAAGCGCACGCGTGTGTTGGTGTGTGGCGGGGGTGGGATCCGACCCTCACGGGGGTTTCTTTTCGTGGGACACGCGCTTATTCCCTGCAACTCCTCTTCAACTTTGTGGGCGTCTGTCACGGCATCGCATGCACAAAACCACAAACACATCACAAGTCTCCCAAGGCCTTTAATTCTCAGGGGCGACTGGGGAGGCCAGTTACCTGCTGGCGTCTTCCTAGTGGTCCAGACTCCGTTTGGCCACAGGGATGCCGGGATGCCGGGAGCACTCAGCCCCGCGCCCTAGTGCAAGAAAGAGCAGCTGCGGAGGAAGCGGTCTCGGCTCAGACCCGGGCCCAGCCGGGGCCCCGCGGAACCGTGCGGGGGAAGCTGGGGTTTCGCTGCCGGAGGCATCCTGGCTGCCGCTTTCTGGAGCTTGGAATTTGATAAATATAGCCTGGCGTTTGCCCTCGAATTAGACTCCGTTTCCTTATTTAGCCCCTGCACAATGATTTTAGATGATGTCACTTAGAGCTAAACGAGAAAATTGATCTCAGATTTGCTTGGCCTCTAAAGCTTGGTTAAGCAGATTGAGAATTAAAAAGACAGAGGGAAAAAGCGAAGGGGTGCGGGTGGGGTGAGGGTGGAGGGGAGGGATGTGTGCGCCCCGGAGTGTGTGCGCGGAGGGGAGGGCGCGCGGCGCGGTGGAGAGCGCCCCCGCCTCCTCTCTGGGCGGGGGAACGTCCCTCACCAATGAGAAGTAGTCGCCGACTGCAGAGGAAAAAAAAAGTTTTCCTGTTGACTGTTGGAAGCGAATTGAGCAATTATCTAGTTTACCTTCTCCTCTTGGAAGTTAACGATTGGCGAGATCTTGGCTGCGTTATTGACACAACACTTTCTATTGATAGAAATAAGTAGTGATTGTCCCTGAGTCATTGGTGCGCCGAGAACTCTGCGATGGGATGGCGGGAGTCCATTGGGCTGGGCAGGCAGGTTCGGCTGGCGATGCTGGGGAGGAGGAGGAGGAGGCTGCTGGTGGTGATCGCGCCCGTCCCCCTCTCCGCAGGTCTGTGACAAGCAGAGAACAAGGCAACGACAGCGCAGCCCGGCCTCGGCTGACGGACGCGGGCGGCTCAGACATGGACAGTGGCTGCCACAACGCGACCGCCAAAATGTTAGCGACTGCCCCGGCTCGGGGCAGCGCGATGAGCACCTCCAAACCCTTGGCTTTCTCCATCGAGCGGATCATGGCGCGCACCCCGGAGCCCAAGGCCCTGCCGGTCCCCCACTTCCTGCCGGGAGCCGTGCCCAAGGGGGACTCCAAGCACCCGCTGCATCTTAACCCGTCGATCCCTTGCATGATCCCCTTCGTGCCGGTGGCGTACGACACGAGCCCCAAGGCTGGACTGACAGGCTCGGAGCCG
>NW_005370153.1:935212-936955 GCF_000412655.1 Myotis brandtii
CAGTACAAGCTGGTGCGGCCGCGCGTGGTCAACCATTCTTCCTTCCACGCCATGGGAGCCCTGTGCTACCTGAACCGCGGCGACGGCCCGTGCCACCCGGCGGCGGCGGGCGTGAACATCCACCCGGTGGCCTCCTACTTCCTCAGCTCCCCTTTGCACCCGCAGCCAAAAACGTATTTAGCCGAAAGGAACAAACTGGTGGTCCCGGCCGCGGAGAAGTACCCCTCGGGCGTAGCTTTCAAAGACTTGTCCCAGGTTCAGCTGCAGCATTACATGAAGGAAAGCGCGCAGCTCCTGTCGGAAAAGATCGCCTTCAAAACCTCCGACTTCAGCCGAGGCTCTCCGAATGCCAAACCCAAAGTTTTCACGTGCGAAGTGTGTGGAAAGGCAAGTACTAGGAAGAAAGGAGTTCTCCCTCCCCCCCCCACCCGCTCCTTCCTTCCTTTTAAATTTTATTTTGTAATTATATGTATACAGTTGTTATAGGGTGATCTCCTCCCTCCGCCCGATTTTATTTCACAGTCCGTACGCGTTGGACTAACCTGTTCTACATGATGTTTCACTTTAAGGTCTTTAACGCTCACTACAACTTAACCCGTCACATGCCGGTGCATACGGGAGCCAGGCCCTTCGTGTGCAAAGTGTGTGGAAAGGGGTTCCGGCAAGCCAGCACCCTGTGCCGGCACAAGATCATTCACACCCAGGTATGTCCATCCGTCTGCATGTCGCCTGGTTTGTAGAAAACGGCCCATCAACTCGTACACTTCGCTGCAAGGTTTGTTTGGAATGGGCCAGCTGGACACAGGGAGATGCCGGGCCTGGGTTGTTTGCCTTTGTTCTTCTTAAAAGCGCGAGGGAGAGCAGGCTGGGTGTCTGAGTTTACAGGACTGCACTTGATAACAAAACGCCGTAACTTTTTTTGCTTTCCCTCCCTCCTGTTTAGGAAAAACCTCACAAATGTAACCAGTGTGGCAAAGCATTTAACAGAAGCTCCACTTTGAACACGCACACCCGGATACACGCGGGCTACAAACCGTTCATATGTGAATTCTGTGGCAAAGGATTTCATCAAAAAGGTATCAAATCTTGGAGCCGTCTTCTCGGCGGTCTTACCAAAAACCCCAATTGTTTGGGGATGTTTTAGAAAATGGTTTTTAAAGCGCAGCTAGTTAACTGGCGTGTGTGTTGCCATCCCAACCTCCTAGCTGGAAGTCGGGTTAGTCTTAGAGAAAGGAAGGCTGCCTATACCAAGGGGGTATTTTTCCTAGCTACTTCCTCTCATCTTAGATAATTGGATTAATGAATACAATGAAAGGTGGAGGGAAGGGCCTCATTGCTGCTGTTTATAAATAAACGCGGGGAGAGAAGTGCAGGCGCCGCCGAGCCCTGCCCTGGCTGCGGGCTGTCCGAGCTGCGGCAGCGCTTCCTCCTGCCTGGCCCTTCCACCCCTCCGCGCCCTCGGGTTCCAGCCCTCTTTTCAAATCCGCCTTCCTGTGGTTTGTGTCTTTCAGGGAATTACAAAAACCACAAGCTGACCCACAGTGGGGAGAAGCAGTTCAAGTGCAATATCTGCAACAAGGCTTTCCACCAGGTCTACAACCTCACCTTCCACATGCACACCCACAACGACAAGAAGCCCTTCACCTGCCCCACGTGCGGCAAGGGCTTCTGCAGGAACTTTGACCTCAAGAAGCACGTCCGCAAGCTGCACGACAGCAGCCTGGGGCTGGCCCGCACGGCGGC
>NW_005370153.1:956146-957638 GCF_000412655.1 Myotis brandtii
CCGCCCCCGGGGCCTCTGCAGCCCGGGCTCCATCCGAGCCACTAGTGATCAAGGCCAAAGTCCCGTCCCAGTTCAGCCCAGCTCCCCAACACCGAGGCGGCGGCAGAGTGGAGCTGGACCCCCGATCCGAGCTGGTCTGCAGACCCCAGGGCATGCTGGGCCCCACACCTTGGCCCGGACCAGAAGCCGCTGCATTGCTCAGCCTTTCGCCTCTTGCATGCCCCTGATACATGTCTCTGTGTATTATATTCTATACCCTAGGCACTGACAAGTATGAAAAAATTGGGGAGTTTTGTTTTTCTGATTTTTTTTTAATTTGGAAAGACTTTTCATCTCGGTGGAGAGATGGTGTTTGTTTTGTTTTTTAAAAAATTCTGCTGTATTTATTGAGATCTATATTATCCTACCCAGGAATGCTGCACCATTTTAATTTTATTATTGTATATATTTTCATTGTGTTGATTCTGTGGTCAAATGCCTGCCGATTGTTTATAATCATTTCCTCTTTCCCTGAAATAACAAAACACTGCGTGTATGTTACACACACACACACACACACACACACACACACACACACACACACAGATGAGTGTACCTGGAAAGACACATTCCGCATTGAACACACACACACACATACATACACATCAGTTGAGTATGGTTCATGATGAATGAATTTGAATTTTGCTTTTTTGATTCTTGCACGTGAAAATGGATTCATTGACTGTTAGAAATAAATACTCGGAATGTGCTTATTTAATCATCAGCTTCAGGGCTCTGTTCCCATTATTCAGCTGGAGATCACTAACTCTGGCCGCCTCATCCTTCCTCCTTTTTAAAAAGTTCAGCTCTGTCATAGTATCACCCTAGTGCTTGATCTGAAAACTTTACCAACAGCAAGTAATAGCCTCTCCAAATAGTTCCAACTTTGGTAAAGTAATGAAGTTTTGTAAAGTTCAGAAGATGTGGCGCTTTGTAACAGGCATCATGCCTTGGTCCCGGGCCCTCTGACAAGCTTGGGGTGCTCGGTGAGGTGGGGAGATGTGTATGGTACACACCCCAGGGCAGTAAAACCGCGCCTTGTCGAGGGGTCGCTATTGTTTGCATCCTGAAGGGAGTGCTGACTGGTACACAGCTGGCGAGGGGAGCCGCCGCGTTTTGAGGTGTGTGTATATGTGTTTATAGATGAATATACTCCCATTCAAGGAGTAAACGTGGATGAAAACCAAACTGCGGCGGGTGCCAGGTCCTTGAAACGCTTCAAGTGTGAACCAGCAGCTCGGCTGCGAGTTTGGGCTCTGGTGTTTTCTAACTGCAAGTCTCTCCTGCTCTCCTGCCAAAACAGTGAAACAACTGCTAAAGACTTTAATTAAGAGGGGTAATTAGTTCAGATTCATCAAAGACGGGATGCCATACGATTAGCTGCTCAGTAGAAGCTGCCAGACGAGCTCGCAGCCCAGCACAGCCACCCCTCCGCGTTGGGGCCACGGCCGGG
>NW_005370153.1:957828-970325 GCF_000412655.1 Myotis brandtii
GAGTTGAAACGTACGGTCCCGCCACGCTTTTGTGCTCTTTGCGGCGCTGAAAGAAACGGGGCGCCCGTAGGCCGCTCGCGGGGTGAAGGACCGAGAGGGGCGCCGCAGGGGCGAGGCGACAATATCCTTGGCAACCAGAGCCGGATTTCCAGGCGGAGAAGGGTGGATGGCGGCAGGGGCCGGAGCCCAAGACCCGAGGGGCTCCCCGGGGGCCCAAGAGGCGGAGGGGTGACAGCGCGGGCGGGACGATCAGACCCCGCGGAACATCCAACTCCAGTCCCACCTGAGCCCCTTTCAGGGTGGGGGCGCCGGAGACCTCCCGCCCGGAGTTGGGCCGCAGGGTCCTGGGAACAGCAAAGTCCCGATTCCACGTGCAGACTTCGGAGGCTAGACTTAGGAGCTCTTGCCCCAGGTCGCACGCCGTTCAACCCCCGGAGCCCCCATGGCCCTGGGGCCCAGCAGTCATGAGATCGAATCCCCACGTTTCTGTGTTCCTCACCTCCCCACACCCCACCTGATCCGCGTTACATCTGACTTCGGAGAGATACGGGTTGTTTTGGAATTCCCCGGTTGGGTTGGGAGGATTCTGAATCTGAGCGGCTGGCAGAGGTGCCATCTCTCCCTGAATATCGAAGACAACAGACGCATCTTGTCCCAGGCCCTGGCCACATTCCCGCACAGCCGCCCAGCCACAGAGGGAGTCAGGCACATGCCCTCTAGTTTGTGGGTAACCGGCCACCTTTTGGAGGTGGCTTAGTCGGATCTTGAAAGCATTTATTCTCGTTGAGTAAATTGAAGGAGGTCAGGGATTATCACAGGAGACAGAAAATGGCCTTTGCTCCTTAAACTTATTCTCAGTAATTATTTGAACTTCTTCTCAAAACCCCAGGATGTAATTCTTCCAGGCTTTTAAGGTGGCAGGCTTTTACTGGTTAAAAACAAGAGGAATATTGTTGAGGAAAATTACTGGAAGCCATAAAATACTTCCAGTTAGGAAATACTTATATGGCGGTCCCATCTTCTAATACATGCCAGTATGCTTTGACTTATATTGAAAAAGGAAGTCTTCTGTGGAAAGAAATAATTGGTCAGTCGGGGAAGGAGGGGAGAGAGAGAGAGAGAGAGAGAGAATCTGTTATTGTAATAAGGAATGACCTGTATAGGTCTAATTTGGTGTAAATTACAGAAAAGGCAGGCAAAAGGAAGCAGTTGTCTGTCTGTTTGAGTAGCCTGAAGTGGTGGTGATTAAGTAGGAAAAGCTGCAAATAAATTCTCTAAAATAAGCACTCAAGAGATTACTTGTCAGGAGACGAATTATCAGTAAACTTTGACTTACGACAAAGCTGGTAGAGCTTCTAACCATCAAGGAGAATCTCTTCAAGGATAGTCTGACTTCAGAGATGAAGCTGGAGGTGATAAAAATGGGTGAAGAAGGAGACTAGCGAGTGGCCAGTGGAAGACTTTACAATTCTCTGCCATCTGACAAATATTAAAAGGTGGTTTTCCCTCCTTTATCATCTAACCTCTGTGTGATGAGTGTTTATGTTTGTTCAGGAAACAGGCTGCTCCCAGTCCACCTTTTTACTAGAGTTAGCCAGCAAACTCATGTGTGTAAGGTAGAGTGGCCAGTGTTCACATCACCTGCAGAGAGCAATGACTTACCTTCAACTCTCGTTATTGGCATTAACTTTTCGTGCAGGGAAAGGTGGCCTGTAGGGCTGTAAGGGCCAATTTTAGAAATCTACTAATCTGGGGCCTTATGTTTTGTTCAGTTTTGGAAATCAGAATAGAGAATAGAATTAATAATGTAAATAGTTCATTCCCTACCAATGATACAGAACCCTAATCCTGACTTCTAATAACTTCATCCCAAAGGATATAGTTTGTTCAGACTTTCAAAATTTTAATTTGAGAACAAGTTATTGTGCAAGATTAAGACTAAGGTGTCAATTTCTATTTAGGGGCTTCATTAAAATACTCGTTAGTAAAGTTCAAACCTTGGTGAGTTTCTTTTTAAAAAAATATATTTTTATTGATTTCGGAGAGGAAGGGAGATGGAGAGATAGAAACATCAATGATGAGAGAGAATCATTGATTGGCTGCCTCCTACCCACCCCACAATGGGATCAAGCCCGCAACCCGGGCATGTGCCCTTGACTAGAATTGAACCTGGGACCCTTCAGTCCGCAAGCTGATGCTCTATCCACTGAGCCAAACCAGCTGGGGCACTTGGTGAGTTTCTTATTAAGCTTTGCTCCTTTCCAAATGAATCCATCAGACACAATGGAGTCATAATTCCCAGTCATAATGCACCCTGTTTGATAGATACCTTTTATGTAAGTGCAATTAGCAATATCAGAAATCATTATTTGTTATATTTGGTGATGACTCAAAATATTGACAAAATTATAATTCTAAAGGCTCTATTCTGTCTTTGTAAAGTACTCATCCCAAAATATACAAGATAAAATATGAAATATAAGTTATCTTAAATTCAAAATTAGGAAAGAAACAAAAGTTTTCTTTATCACTTTATAAATCCTTGTACTGGGTAAATCTGTAATTGTAAACATGAAGTTTATAATTTTAAGGGATCATGACTCACTCTCGTACCAAATAGTGTGTTTTTATAAACGCATGAAAATGCAAGACAAACCTAAATATTAATGGATAAAAATGTGCAGTTGTTGACTGGTCCCCCCAAATTTTTTGAACCAGATAGGCATTGTCTTTTTGCTATGATTTGGCTGAAACCATAGGTTACTTTCACACTAGAAATTATAGGTTTTCATTCAGTTAATTATAAACAAAAAAAACTAACCATATTTGGAAGTAGAAGATATCTTATTATGAATTTGATTGTTTCTAGAAATCAAGGCATATGTCCATTCCAACTCCGGGGCAGATGAACTAAAAACAAAGATATATTAATGAACACACTGGTCATTTGTGTATTCTTGGTGATGAAACAGTTGCCAGTTCAAGCCAGTTCAAGTGAAGGGTTATCTCACTTCAGGCAATAGTGAAGAAGAGAACAGGGAGCCTGGTGTGTAAATGACCTTGATGGAAAAATCTACGTCTGTTACTATATTTTTCTGTTTGCATTGTGACATGTTGCCCATAATAAACTTTGAGGAAAAGTCAAAATCCATCATGCACTTGAATGGGCACAAAGTTATCACAAATAATCATGTACTTTCAGGTCAAGTTTGAGGTGAGATTGGTGTCAAATGAAATCATGTTGCTATTGGTCTTATGGAGATTAAGTTACTAAATAAAGATGAAATAGAATTCTGTCAATAGAAGTTTCCAGGGTTAATATTTTGCTGTCAAACGAACAAATGTTGCTCATGGGTACAAAGGTGTGGGTGTGGGGGAGAGAAAGCATCAGGGATCGGTTCCTAACTGGAGCTAGAAATAACTCAAAAATGAATACGTCTATCTGTTTGATTTAACTCTTCTTGATAACAATAATATAGTTTTGTGTGTTTGTGTGAGAAATCTAAAAGTTTAGACCAATGCAGAACCCTCTAATCATAGGAACACATATGTCTTTTGATGATTCACCATATAAATGTAATTTGTCAGTTAAATGTGAGCCAAATCTGAAATTGGTGAAACATTTCACAGATGCAAATTGTTTACACAAATCTCAGAATAAGATTTGCATTTTAAAAATTTCAGCAGAAACCAAAGTTTGAAACAAACCTCTACAGGACAAGCAACCCAGTTTCCTTGACAATGAAGAGTAAAGGAAAGCCCTAACCAGTTTGGTTCAGTGGATAGAGTGTCGGCCTGCCTACTTAAAGGTCCCAGGTTCGATTCCGGTCAAGGGCATGTACCTTGGTTGCGGGCACATCCCCAGTAGGAGGTGTGCAGGAGGCAGCTGATCGATATTTCTCTCTTATCAATGTTTCTCTCTTATGGGTGTTTCTAACTCTCTATCCCTCTCCCTTCCTCTCTGTAAAAAAAATCAATAAAATATATATTTTAAAAAATAGTAAAGGAAAGAGGGAGAGCTGGAGAGGGCGAGGGTGAGAAGCAATGAGAGGGAGCGAGGAAGAGAGTCCTGGGACAGGGAGAACAAGAAAACCTACCAGTTAAAAGGGGTTTTCAAAACACAATGACCCATTGCGATGTGTGAATCTTATTTCACCCCAAGTCAATCAAATAAACTATAAAAGTAAAAAGTTATCCGAGTCTTGGAAATTTGAACACTGACTGGGTCTTTGATAAAATTAAGAAAATATGTTTACTGTTTAAGACGTGAAAACAGTATTGTGGTTTTGTTAAAATTAGTTCTTTTAGAATGTGTCTTCAATTACTTAAGGGTAAAGGATAAGGTGCCCAGGATTTGCTTAAAAATAACAGGAGAAGGGAAGTGGGTATAGGTACAGATCAATGAGATTTGCCATGACTTGATAATGGTTAAAGTTACTAAATTTAAATTTTAACATAAAAAGCTTTTAACAATCTTTTACAGTAAGTTGTATCACTTTACAAAACACCCATAATCTTATCATCTTAAAACAATAATTGTATTTCTTATTGATTTTTTGAGAGAGATGAAGGGCGAGAGAAGAAGAGATACACTGATGGGCTTCCCCCTGCACATCCTCTACCAAGGATGGGACCTGCAACCTGGGCATGTGCCCTGACCCAGAATTGAACTGGCAACCTGGGGTGACACCAACCTATTGAGCCACACCTGCCAGGGCAGTAATTGTATTATTTTTTTACATTGTTCTTTTTAGTCTTATTCCAGGACTAATATAATCACAATATAAAGTTTCAAACACTTTGTAGAAATGTTAAAAAATGAAGTACAACTTTGAAAAGATTTATTAATCAATGAGGACTGGCTCTTTTAAAAGTCCCTATAATTGGAGATAAAATTACACTCACGAAGCTTACAATTTAATTAGCCATGAGGAAAAACTTCTGGGTTGTGAAAATGATTCTACTTTTACATGATCAGGGAAGTTATACAGTCTCAATTCCTAAGGTAGAAGATGGAATACCATGTGATTTAGTTGGTTGGGTACTTTTTAAACTCTGAGACCATTTAATCTTGTCATTTACATAATCAAAATATTTAATGTGATATATAAAAAGTTATAAAAGTAGTGTTATAAAGAGGTAGGATGAGAATTAGAATAGAAGTCAGGACAATCCTCAGTCTCACACAAATTGGCAGAAAATGCTGAATGATGTTGGATAATCCATGGTGCATCTTCACACGTATTTATACCTTAGAGATTTCACACACACACACACACACACACACACACACACACACACACACACACACATATTGCTGTTCAATTAAGCACAAATGTTTTATAATAGAGTGAATTTAAAATATAATATAAGAAATTAGGTTTTAAATATATAGGGTATTTCAGACTTTATCCTGGAACCTACAGGAATTCTGGAATGGAAACTTGAGAGAAAAATTTGGAAAATATAATGAAAGGTAATTCAATCAGACAATCAAAATTTATTGTGTGTTTACAATGAGACAAATCTTGCACCAAATGCTATGGCAACAGTAATAAAATAAAGAGACATTGTTCATGCTTTGATGAATCTCAGTCATAATATATATAATTAGAAATACCTAATCAATAATTATAAGTATAATGGAAGAGTAGGGAGAGTCTCAAAGAAGGATCTAATGAATCTTGGAGTGGGAGAGATGATATTTGGGAAGGCTTTCCTGAGAAAGTGATTTTAATGGGAGTACTTTTTACCACTTTCTGTATCTTCCTTGTCTATAAGCCACTCTCTTTCAAAAAGATTTAAATGTTAGGGAAGAGAGGAAAAAACAATTCTAGAACAAAAAGATTATGATTCTACTTTGACTCTCAGTTGACCTTTATTTTTATGCATATTTTTATTGTTGATAGTATTACATAATCAAAATATTGTTTTGATTTACCCCCTTTTACCTCTGTCCTCCCTGCCCCTACCCCCACCCCAGGTTATCACCACCTTATTGCCTGTGTCCATGGGCTTTGCATATAAGTATATAATATGCACATATACTTTGGTTTATCAACTCTCACCCCCACCCCCAACCCCACATCAAGGTATGTCAATCCGTTCTATGCCTCAGTGCTTTGGGTCTTATTTTATTGGTCAATTCATTTCACAAATAAGTGAAATCATGTGGTATTTTTCTATCTCAGTTTGGCTTATTTCACTTAACATAATATTCTCCAGGTCCATTCATGCTGTCCCAAAGAGTAAGAGACCTCTCTTTTTAACAGCTTCATAGTATTCCATTGTGTAAATGTCCCACAGCCTTTTTTATCCATTCATCAACTGATGAGCACTTGGACTGTTTCCAAATCATAGCCATTGTAAATAATGCTACTTAGGCGTGCATATATTTTTTCTGATTGGTGTCTCGGGATTTTTAGAATATATTTCCAGAAGTGGTCTTGCTGGATGAAATGGCAATTCCATTTTTAATTTTTTGAGGAAACTCCATACTGTTTTCCATAGTGGCTGCACCAGTCTGCATTCTCACCAGCAATGAACAAGGGTTCCATTTTCCCCACATTCTTGCCAGCACTTGTTGTTTGTTGATTTTTTTCATGATAGCCATTCTGACAGGTATGAGGTGATATCTCATTGTGGTTTTAATTTGCATTTCTCTAATGATGAGTGAATTTGAGCATTTTTTTTATATGTCTCTTGGCCATTTGTATGTCCTCTTTGGAGAAATGTCTATTCAGGTCTTCTGCCCATTTTTTAATTGGATTGTTTGTCTTCCTTTTGTTGAGTTGTATGAGTGCTTTATATATTTTGGAAATTAATCCCTTATGAGATGTATCACTGGTAAATATGTTCTATCATGAAGTGGGTTCCCTTTTCATTTTGATGGTGGTTTCTTTTGCTGTGCAGAAGCTTTTTATTTTGATGTAGTCTCGTTATTTTATCCTTTATTCCCTTTGCTCTAGGAGATGTATTGGCAAAAGTTAAACTATGTGAAATGTCTGAGATTTTAATGCCTATGTTTTTTTCTAAGATTTTTATGGTTTCATGCCTTACATTGAAGTCTTTTATCAATTTTAAGTTTATTCTTGTGTGTGGTGTAAGTTGGTGGTCTAGTTTCATCTTTTTGCATTTGTCTGTCCAGTTTTCCCAACACCATTTGTTGCAGAGGCTGTCTTTATTCCATTGTATGTTCTTGCCTCCCTTGTCAAATATTAATTTAGTGCAATGGTGTAGGTCAATTTCTGGGGTTTCTGTTCTGTTCCATTGATCTATATCCCTGTTCCCGTGCCAGTGCCAAGCTATTTTGGTTGTAATGGCTTTGTAATATAGTTTGATATTCAGTATTGCAATCTGTCCTACTTCGTTCTTCTTCCTCAAAATTGCTGCAGCTTTTTGGGGTCTTCTATGGTTCCATATTAATTTTTGGAGTATTTGTTCTAGTTTTAAGAAGTATGTCATTGATGTTTTAATAGGGATTGCATGAATCTATAGATTGCTTTGGGTAGTATAGACATTTTAATGATTTTAATTCTTCCAACATTGTATATGTTTCCATTTTTTTGTATCTTCCTCTATTTCTTTTTTCAATGTCCTATAATTTTCCAAGTACAGATATTTTACCTCCTTGGTTAAATTTATTCCTAGGTATCTTATTTTTTGTTGTTGTTGCAATGGTAAATGGGAATATTGTTTTCAGTTTCTCTTTTGGAGAGTTCATTATTAGTGTATTAAAATGCCATCAATTTCTGGATGTTGATTTTGTATCCTGCTACCTTGACAAATTCATTTATTAAGTCTAGTAGTTTCCTGATGGAGTCTTTAGTGTTTTCTGTGTACAATATCTTGTCATCTGAGAATAATGACAGTTTTACTTTCTCCTTTACATTTGGAAGTACTATGCTGAATAAGAGTGCTGAAAGAGGACATCCTTGTCTTGTTTCTGTTCTTAAGGGAAACACTTTTAGTGTTTGCTCATGGAATATTATGTTGGCACCTAGCTGCTGCTGCTCCCCACTCAAGATGGCGCAGTCTCCAAGCCAGAGGTGAGCCTGGGGAGTGGCTGTGGTGGTAGCAGGGGCTCTTTGGCCAGGAGAGTGCCTACCACATGCCGCCAGGCTCCGCGCTATAGTACTGTCCCATACACACACACACACACACACACACACTCACGCTCACCCACACAATTACCCTCTCACTCCCTCACTCACTCACACTCTCTTCCTCACTCAAGTCCTGTCAGCCACCTGTTCTGAACTCTCAGTTGACCTTTACAATTCATGGTGAGATAAATCTTAAAACCTAGGCTTTGTCAAGAGACAAATAATATTTCTTAATTTCAAAAGCCTTACTTAGTTCATCTAGCTATCTTGGGGGGAGTTTCAAATATTAGTGTCAAACATATATCTATATATATAAAAGCCATCTATATATATAAAAACCAAGCGACCAAATGACTGGAACAACCAGTCTTTATGACGTGGTGTGGGTGGGGCCGGCTGGCCAACCTCCCACAGCCCTTCCCCATGGCTGGCCCTGCCCCTCCCCTCCATCCTGATCAAGTCCCCCGGCCTGGCCGGACCCCACCCATGCATGAATTTGTGCACTGGGCCTCTAGTATAAATATAATTATTCCTATAACACTCACCTGGTTGGCCTGGACCCAAGATCAGTTGATTTTGGAGAATGACACTTGGATTGTAAGACTTAAATAGGGGATGATTACAATGATAACTACTATTTTATTGATAGTCTCTTTTCTGTAGTGAATGAACAACACCTCTTGGGCCTGACATACTGTTATTTATCCACCAAACAACTTCTTTCCTCTGTAATGATGAGGAAAGACTGCCTGAAGCCATTTGTTTTCATTTGGGAAGGATAGCACATGCTTTCACAGTCTTACCTCTGAGCTCTTACGCTGTGATTTCTTATGCTCTCTGCACAGTCTCAACTACAGGAAAGGTGACAGCCTCACTATCCCTCAGGAACTCATGTTGAAACACTGGATTGACTATATCAGACTGATTGACTTTGTTGTACAGGAAGTTTCAAGTTTATTAGATGCCATCTACTAGATGACATAGTTGTGTCAGAAGTTTATAGATAAACTCAGTGAAAATTAACAGCCTCTCACTTCAGTGATGCTTTTAGGGCTCTAGTTGTCTAGGGTATGTTGAGATAACATCTCCAAAGTGAAAATGTTGCCTCTCAACCTCCTACCCTAAAAAAAATCACGACACATGGTTTTTTATTGTGGAGGATATCATTAAGCTGCTGAATTCTTTGTCTATTATAAATTTACTTCTAGATTTCTAGTGATGGGAGGTATAAATAATTTTTTTGAGGTAGATTTAACATGAAGCTTAAAAATCAGGGTGTTTCTAATGCATAAGACCTACAGAGTGGCCTAGCAGTATGAAATTTATTTGTTTATTTTTAGTTAATACTCACCTGAGGATATTAACATTGATTTTTAGAGAGAGTGAAAGAGAGAGGGAAAGAGAGAGAGAAACATCAATGTGAGAGAACACATCGATTGGTTGCCTCCTGCACTAGCCCCGACCAGAGCCCAGGCTGGGCAGGAGTCTGCAACCAAGGTACATGCCCTTGACTGGAATCAAACCTGGGACCCTTCGGTCCACAGGCTGACGCTCTATCCCCTGAGCCAAACCGGCTAGGGTGATGAAATTTATAATTTTGCCTGAAGAGGGCCACAAAAATCATATACGCTTCAGTTCTTATAGTGCTGTTGTTTAAACCATTTTGAGTTGTAATTTCTGTTATTTGAAGCTAAAAGCATCTTTAGAAATAAAGAGGAGAAGTAGCATTTGTGTTCTTCAGCATCTTCTGACAGAAAATAACCCTCCCCCCCCCCCCCCCCAAGCATCTTTAGGAATAAAGAGGAGAAATAGCATTTGTGTTCTTTAGCATCTTCTGACAGGAAACAAACTCCCCCCTCTGTCAGAATGTATCTCAAGGCTGGGACCACTTGCCAGCTATCAGCCTCATAGTAGTTACTTTCTGAACCTGAAAGTGAGGCCTCCCAGAATCCCAGAGTGGCAGCCTCTCTTCTTGAGAAAGTGAGCGTGGCCCCGTGTAGAAATCAAGATTTCTGAAGACAACCCACCGAACAGGATCTGTATCTGAAACAGAAAAGGAATGTACTGAGTGGAAAGCATGGGGCTCCTAGAGCCAATTGTTCACCATCTGGAGCGAAGAATTGTGAGCTGGACTAGGACCGACACAATGAGATCAGGAATAGCCAAGGTTCCGCCTGGGATGCTGCACAGGCACCATTGCTGCTGAAGCTTGAATCCGTCCCAGCCATGGTTCCTGAGGCTAATATCTCAGGGCGAAGACTCCTGGGCAGATACCCCAAACTGACCTCTCAGAGGACGTGTTCATGTTTACCCCACTCATCTACCTGAGCTTCCCCAGATCATAGATTCAAGGCTGATTAAACAGCCTTCAAATGGGTTACAAAAGATCTATTCTCTCTTGCCCTGCAGCAACATTCTATACAGGCTGGTTGAGTGGGTTGAAGAGTAGCATTTAAAGGAGGACCCTGCGATTAATCACTTTTTTTTTTCTACTTGGCTACTGAATGCCCTCTGAATTTATTTGATTTAGCAGGAAACACATTCAGAGAAAGGTTTCCTTAAGGGCCTGAAACAGCACTTTCTTTGTTCCGGGAAGAATTTAAAATAGATTATTAAAAGACATAAATATAATAAAATAAAGTTTAAACTTAGCAGGTGAGAAAATGAAGGCAGGAATGATAAAATCACACCTGAATTGGGTTTATTACACAAAACTGTGCTGCCAGATCGTGTTGGTTTATTGGCACAGAGACATAAATGTTGTTTTCTGCTTTCAGAAAGCAAACATGAAAAGGGGGAAATCATCACTGCTGTGAGGGACAGCGCTGAGAGGAAGATTCGCTGGGAAGAAGTAAAACGACACTGGTATTGAGGCAGAGTGGAAATTTCCACGGTAGGTCTTCCTGGAGAAGACACTGAGAGGACGCAGGGAATTTCGTCCTCAAAAATATCCTTCGAGTAAACACCCAACTCTTAAAAATTGTTTCATATAGTTTTGCTCAGCTATTGGCAAAATACCAAAGTACAATGTAATAGAAATAACAGATAAGGGGCTTAGCAGTTTGATTTCAGGAATGCAATTCTCCATTTAAGAGAGAAAGAGAGAGAGAGAGAGAGAGAGAGAGAGAGAGAGAGAGAGAGATTCTACAGGTATAGTTAAACTGTATTTCAGACATTTTTAATGAATATTGTGTTTCCCCTAATGGAGGTTTAAAAAACTTTGAGCATCAGTGAGTTAAGGTAACATAACATGTAATATATATTGCTAATTAAATCAATGAACAGTATTTTAAAAAATCAATAGAGACAGAGGATAGAATTAAAACGTTATTATGAAAATTGAGGAATCAGATTACATAATGTGCCAGAATAGATTGGTACATGACAATAGCATAGAGGAGGGCTGAGAGATAACTTTATATGGGCCAGCATCCCTGTAAGATGTAAATTTGAGTCATCAAAATCTCATTTTCTGCCCTAGCTGGTTTGGTTTAGTGGAGAGAGCATCTGCCTGTGGACTGAAGGGTCCCAGGTTCAATTCTGGCCAAGGGCACATGACCAGGTTGCTGGCTCGATCCCCAGTAGAGGGTGTGCAGGAGGCAGCTGATCAATGATTCTCTCTCATCATTGATGTTTCTATCTCTCTCTCCCTCTTCCTTCCTCTCTGAAATAAGAAATATATATTAAAAAAAATCTAATTTTCTATGCGATCGGGCAGGGTTGCAATGAGTTTGCCTAGAGAAATTTCAAAGGAGTTGTAACCGAATATGCATCTCACCATAAAAAATAAATCTCAGGTTATCCTGTAATATACAACATGGAGCGATGTAACTTTGCTTATTGGAGAACTTCCCAAGATAAACACTGATGGACCTAGAGAGAATTGTGCTAAGCGAAATAGGCCAGCCAGAGAAAGATAAATATCACATGATCTCACTCATATGTGGAATGTAATGAACAACATAAACTGATGAACAAAAATAGACCAAGCAACATAGAAACATCAAACAGGGGAAGGAGGGCGAGGGGGATTCGGGGGGAGATCAACCAATGAACTCATATACTTATATGCATAACCCATAGACATGGACAATAGGGTGGTAAAGACCTGGGGGGGAGGGGGAGGAGACGTCAATGGGGGAAAAACACCCCACTATGGTGCATTTAAACAATGGAATACTACACAGGAATAAAAAAGAAAGAACTCTTACAATTTGCAATAGCATGGAGGGACCTGGAGAGTATTATGTTGAGTGAGATAAGCCAGTCAGAGAAAGATAAGTGTCACATGATCTCACTCATATGTGGAATCTAATGAACCAAATAAACTAATGATCCAAAATAGACCCAGAGTCATAGAAGCATGAACAAACTGTTGATCCTCCAAGGGGA
>NW_005370153.1:970443-976306 GCF_000412655.1 Myotis brandtii
GAAAAAGAAGGACCTATGTAATACTTTCAACAATAAGATTTTAAAAAATAAATAAAATAAAACAAATAAAAAAATAAGAACTTATAAAACTCAACACTAAAAATAATTCAATTAAAAAATGGGTAAAGGACCTGAATAGACACTTTTCCAAAGAGGACATACAGGTGGCAAACAGACATATGAAAAATGCTCAACTTCACTAGTCATCAAAGAAATGTATATTAAGACCACAATGAGCTAACACCTCACACCTGTCAGGATGGCTATCATCAATAAGTCCACAAATATTAAGGCTGGCAAAGATGTGGAGAAAAGGAAACTCTCATATACTGTTGATGGAAATGCAAATTGGTGTAGCCACTATAGAGAGGAGTATGGCTGGTCCTCAAAAAAATTAAACATGGAACGGACTTATGACCCAGTGTTTCCACTTCTGGGGATTTATCCAAAGAAACCCAAAACAGTAATTTGAGAGAATACATGCACCTCTATGTTCATCACACCATTATTTACAATAGCTAAGATTTGGAAGCAGCCCTAGTGCCCATTGGTGGTAGATCAGTGGATAAAACTCAGCCATAAAAAAGAAGAACATCTTTCCCTTTGTGACAGCATGGATGGAGCTGGAGCACATTATGCTGAGTGAAATAAGCCTGTCAGAGAAAGGCAAGTATCATATGATTTCACTCAGATGTGGACTCTAATGAACAAAATGAACTAACAAGAAAAACAGAGACAGACTCATAGATGGAGAGCAGGCTGACAGCTGTTGGTTGGGAGGAGGCCTAGGTGTGTGTGTGGGGGAGGGATTGAACAAAAAAGGAAAAAAAAGAGAAAAAAATCATGGACACGGGCAGCAGTGTGATGACTGCTGGGGGCAGGGTGTGTGCGAGAGGTGGAGGAGAACACAGGGCAGATAAATGGTGATGGACAGAGGCTTGACTGTGGTGGTGAACACACATACAGTGTACAGATGAAGTGTTGTAGAACTGTGCACCCAAAACCTGTATAATTTTGTTGACCAGGGTCTCCCCAATAAATTAAATTAAAAATTTAATAATAAATAAAACCAAAAAAAGGGTAACTATATGAGATGATAGTATATTAATTAGCTTGATCGTGGTAGTCATTACACAATGCATATATTTATTAAAGCATCACGTTGTACAAACTAAATGTATATAATTTTATTTGTCAGTCACACCCCAATAAAGCTGAATGAAAAGTACTCAGTTAATGAAGGGCATCACTGGTGCTTTTGAGAAATAACCAGCTTCTCGGGGGTGGATGGGAAATGGGCAGCCTCTCAAAGCAGCCAGGTCGTTTCTCGCCACCCTTTCATTTGTGCCGCTCACCAACAGTGGCAAGCTTCTTGATAAGGAGGCAGGGGAGGGAGAGGACAGGGACACCCGTCGGGGCCTCCAGCAGAGCCTGCTTAGAAGCTCAGACTTAAGACCATTCAATCCTGCTCTCCCGCCTCATTCCCTGCCACTCTCAAGAGGCAAGTCCCCTGGTCAACTGTGTTCCTACACCAAGTCACAAGTCATCAGTTCCATTACTACCTCTCTTCAGTACATTCCTCTGAGACCTCTTCATTTTTCTTTGTCATCAGGTCATTGTCATGCGAATGTCCTCGCCCTTCCTTAGCCTACACTTCACCTTGCATGCTGTCAGCCACTTGTTTGCTGGCATTTTCAGCATCCTAATCTCCTTCTGTTTCTACTGCAGCCTCACCTCAAACCTCGATCTTGAATCAATTCGCGTCTGCTTTCTTTCTTACTCCACGCAGGTTGCTAAAGTGCTGCTGGAGAAACAGCACTCGCGAGTGGAGCCATGCCACTCCATATGCCTGGTTTCAACTTCAGCCATCAGGGAGGCAGAACCGCCCAGCTGAGTAGCAGCATAAATTATTTGGATTTCTTCTGCATGGGACATTTGTTTTTTCTTCATTCCTTTATTTATTTAATCAATTATTTATCTCAGTATAAACTCATAGATGTTTATTTTGTACTTGGGTTATAATACAATACCATTTTATCCTTTGCTCAAATTGTTTCAGATTTGGCTATTGAGAGCTCTTTCTTCTGTCCCTTTGACATACCCTTATTATTGTCAGTATGTCCAGCATCAGTGTGAGTGTGTGTGTGTGTGTTTGCGCACGCGTGTGCATGCTTCCTTACAGACTGACACTACAATGTGTTCCAAGTTCACCTGTATATTTCCTGCCCTAGTCATAGAATCAACCATTTCCCCAAACATTCTTGGTTCCTTTTATTGGAGAACTAGAGGCCCAGTGCATAAAATTCGTGCATGGGAGTGGGTTCCTCATCCTGGCCTGCACCCTCTTGCAATCTGGGACTGCTGGCTCCTAACTGCTCACCTGCCTGCCAGCCTGATTGCCCCTAACTGCTCTCCCCTGCCAACCTGATTGCCCCTAACTGCTCTCCTCTGCTGACCTGATCACCCCTAACCGCCTCTGCCTCAGCCCCCGCCATCGTGGCTTTGTCCGGAAGGACGTCTGGAAGGATGTCTGGAAGACATCTGGTCTAATTAACATATTACCCTTTTATTAGTATAGATGATATTAGAAATCAAGAGGTGGGTACCAGGTATGTTCTCTGCTACAGTTCTGTCAGTGCTTCCAGGGCCTCTAAGTTCTCAGAGCAAGGATATGGGTGTGTGTGTGTGTGTGTGTGTGTGTGTGTGTGTACTGGTGTATCTACACACACTTATAAATATTCCTGTATGTATCTGTATTAAGCTAAACATGAGTTCATAATGATGTCTTGAACTTGAGTCAAATACCACATGGCTCATTCTTGCCCTCTCTTCTTTCTTATGTGCAGGATCCCATTTCAACAGTGAGAAATCTGCTTTCCACTATTTGTTTATTTATTTGTTCATGTGTAGTGGTTTCCGAGTTGGTCACTGGTACACTTGTGGGGAAAAGTTTTATCAGTTACCATAGTGATCGCATTTAGTTCCTTTTGTCTTACAGTGATCACTTATGTCCATGTTACTTAGGTCAGCACCTTTTTCCTGTCCCATTAAGGGAGGTTGCTTCATATATTTGCAATACAGTTAGAGTCTCTTGTCCTAATCTGCCTTCCTTCCTGGGATTCCAAGACTTCCTAAGTGAGTTTTGAGGATTTATACACATTAAAGTTTACTCCTTGAGCTATAAAGTTAAGTGGGTTTTGACAAGTGCATAATGTTATATACCCACCATCAGCATACCATACAGAACCATTTTGCCACCCACCAAAATCTCCTGTGCTTCACCTAGTCAACTCCCTTTCCCCTTGAGCCCCTGGCAAACATTAACTGAACATTAACATAACTATAAACTATCTCTCCATTTACTTAGATTTTTTAAAAATTCTTTAATCAATGTTTTATAGATCTCCACATATAGATTCTGTATAAGTTTTTGGTGTTATTGTAAATAGCATTTTTTAAAATTTCAACTTGCAATGTTCATTATTGGTATATAAAAATTTTTTTCTTTTGCACATTGCCCTTTTATACTGCAATCTTGCTGGACTAGCTTATTAGTTTCAGAAGTTCTTTGTAGATTCTTTGAGGACTTCTCTGTAAACAACTGTGCCATCTATCACTAAATATAGTTTTATTTCTCCCATATCACTCTGTATACATTTTTATTTATTTTTCTTGTCTTAGTGCATTGCTAGGACTTCTAGTATAATGTTCAATAGGAGTGATAAGAGAGAATATCCTTGCCTGGCCCAGTGTGGCTCAGTGGGTGAGCATCAACCTATGAACCAAGGTTGATGTGTGTGTGTGTGTGTGTGTGTGTGTGTGTACTGGTGTATCTACACACACTTATAAATATTGAGAGCTCTTTCTTCTGTCCCTGTTCGATTCCCTGCCAGGGCACATGCCAGGGTTGCGGGCTCAATCCCCAGTGTGAGGCATGCAGGAGGCAGCCAATCAATGATTCTCTCTCATCATTGATGTTTCTATCTCTCTCTCCCTCTCCCTTCCTCTCTGGAATCAATAAAAATAACTTTTTTTTAAAAAAGAGAATATCGTTGCCTTGCCCCAGTCTTAGGGGGAAAGCATCTGTTTCTCAGCCGTAACTTTGATGCCAGCTGTGGACTTTTTGTAGATGTATTTATCAAGTGCAGGAAGTTCTCTATTTCTAATTTGCTGAGAGTATTTATCATTCATGGGTCAAATGCTTTTTCTGCATTAATTTATATGGTTTTTCTTCTTTAAGCCATTGATATGGTAGATTACATTAATTGATTTTTGAACGTTGAACCAGCCTTGGATACTTGGAATAAATCTCATTTGTTTGCAGTGTACAATTCTTTCTATACGTTGTTGCATCACACCAATATGTCTGCCTTGAAGGATTTTATAGTCAGAGGGCAATCAAGAGATAGACACACACTCAACTATAATCCAAGGTGGAACAAAGCAAGTGTAAAAGAGGGGAAAATCCTATAAGCTTTTAATGGGGGAAAACATTATATCTTGTTTGGAGGAGTTAGGTGACACTACTATGCAAAATGTGGCTAATATGGAATCAGGATTTACATCATTGAATCCAAACCCTTCCCTTGTCTATAAATTAGGTAGTCGCACAGTCCATCTCTCCCGAAATAAGGAACTGGTATCTGATCCCAGTTACCCCATCCTCATGTCAGTAAGCTTTTCTTTGCCTCACACAGCCACCCACTTAAATAGGTAACATGAATCTTGACTTTTAAGTAACTTATTTAGAAAATGAACATGGCTGCTCCTTTGAATTTCCTCATTCTTTCAATAAAAAGAAAACTGGAAGGCCTAGGTGGGTCTAGAATTGCGTAATTCTGCAATTGAGTAACACCATCGCGCTCTTGTGCTTCAGACCCGTAGAGCCAAACAAAGAAAACATAATCCCCATCGGCCACAATATAGCTTCCCTCTCCTTCCTGGGGGAGGCGGTTCCCGGCCGAGAGAGCCATCACTGTATGTTCTCTGCGTGACTTGCCTTTAACATGTGAGTTAGCTCTTTTTTCCTAGACTTGGGACAGTTATTGTTTCCACAGAAAATTCACAGAGAAACTTAAGTTGAAGTTCACATGTGTTTTTTCTTTGCAACTTAAAGAGCTAAAGTTCACTTTGCCTTAAGGACATTTAAGATAATTTGCAATGGCTTATCCCAGGTAAGGGACACTTTTTAAGGCTGTTCAAAATGAAAAGAGCACATGTCCTAGTTGCTTTTTATTATTACTGAAAATTGGGTTCTTTTTATCATAGCCATGTGCAACAGTGCAGAGGTATTTCTCCTCATCTCAGATAGAGAATTAATTTTCCTTAAATAACAATTATAATGAAGATGATAATATCAGTGTTAATATTTATACTTAATCTTACCATGTGTCTGGTGCTTTATACAGATGATTTTATTTGATTTTATTTAATCCTCTCAACCACGCCATGAGCTAGAAATTGTTAATATCATCTCCATTTTAGAGAAGAGGTAAGTAGATTGCCCAAGGCAGCAGGCAGTAAGTAGCTGAGCCAGTATTTCAACTGTGGTTGGTCTGATACCAGTCGTTCAGTTTGGTACCCTAATGAATGATCTACTGCCATGTCTTGGCTGTCTTTGTTAGCCTAAGTCATTGGTCAGCACTCATCCCCAACTCACACATGCACATGCACATGCATGAGTGCATGTACACACACACACACACTTAATCCAGTGTACTCTGTGGCTTCCAATTATCCTAACCCTCAAGTTCCTCCACAAACTGCCTCTTCCTCTACAACAGTGGTTCTCAACCTTGGCTGCACATTAGAATCACCTGGGAATCTTTTTAAAATCCTGATTTCTGGGCCTCATCCTCCGGAA
>NW_005370153.1:976341-1006446 GCF_000412655.1 Myotis brandtii
TTCCGGAGGATGAGGCCCAGAAATCAGGATTTTAAAAAGATTCCCAGGTGATTCTAATGTGCAGCCAAGGTTGAGAACCACTGCTCTACAACCAGTTCCCCAATTAAGCCCCTCAATACAGTAAAAGAGTGACTTGTTTTTTAAGAATATATTTTATTGATTTTTTTATAGAGAGGAATGGAGAGGGATAGAGAGTTAGAAACATCGATCAGCTGCCTCCTGCACATCTCCTACTGGGGATGTGCCCGCAACCAAGGTACATGCCCTTGACCAGAATTAAATCTGGGACCCTTCAGTCTGCAGGCCGACACTCTATCCACTGAGCCAAACTGGTTAGGGCAAGAGTGCCTTGTTTTTTTCCAGCTCCACAAAGTCTCATCTTTGCTCAGGCAGCTCCCTGCAGCTGCAATGCCCGCACCACCTCCTCACGACTGTCTCCCTATAGCTGGGTCAGCTCCAAAAAAAAATTTCCAAGGATGGAGAGAAGATAGGCAGTGGGTGGCTGAGCCCAAGGAGAAATAAAATAATGTTTTCTTTTATTGATTTACCCACGTTTGTCTTTTAATTTCTGGAGAGCCTCGATTGCATTCAAAAATGTTAATAGGAGTTGAAGGTCTCTTATTCATACAGTTCCAATCTATTCTGCAAATAAGCAGCAGTGAAAATGATTCAGATGTGAATAATTCCCCCAAACCTTTGCTTATTGAAATGAATCAGAGATGATTACTAGGTTGGAGAATTTGCATCCACACAATTTTCTAGTCTCACAAACATAATTTTCTTTCGATTTAATAGAAAATATTTGCTCTTTTAAAAGCTGTTGTGAATGGTGGGACTGTGTTCTCTACGCCTCCGCGGGAAGGTGGCAGCACCGCCCACTGCTTGCTGCCCCTCAGAGCCGGGGTTTATGTGCTCTCCAGGCCGCCCAGCTCTGTGGGGCTCAGCTTCGACCTGACCTCTGTGAAGATCCGTGTGTTGTGTTGGTCATTTCATCCGCTAAGAAGTCAGTGTCGTTTTGCTAGTTGGGGTGTTAGCAGTTTCTTCCTGCAGGACAACTTCCCATTCACATGCAGGTTGGGAGGATAAAGATAACCTGTCACATCTCAGGGGTTTATCCAACCACTTCATTTTTCAGATTTAGCTGAGGATAGGAGGACATTTTAATTGGAGTTGCTCTGAAAAGAGGGCGGGGAGAGAACGCTTTTTGTCTGGGATCCTTCAGAACCATCTGGAACACACATGAGATTCCTTTTCTGCCATTGTCTCCCCGAAGCATCAGGCTGTTGTTCCAGGTGTGTGAAGTGCCTGGATGACGTAGGGTTAATACTTGATTTTCATTATGTCCAACAGCTTGGTCCTTTATTCTCCGAGGGATGTGTTTTCAATGCCACAGGAGATTTCTTTATCCCCCACCAAATGCATCTTTACAAACAGCTCAACTGGTGTAAGGCCTCAGGTGGGCTCCGGGGACCTACAGGAACAAGGTTTTGCTGTAGGCACAGGGGGATTCACACGTGGCATTATATTAAAGGCATTTTGAATTTCTCTGTTCTGGTTTTCTGGAGAAACAAGCATCCCTCATCCCGAGGCTAAACAAGAGAATCCAGGGTTCCTTGAAACTGTGTTGGACAAAAAGCAAGGCATGCAGATGATACTGAGGAAAAAATATTGTCTAAGAAAGAGAAAGGAAATAAAAAAATTAAAAATATTTTTAAAGGAACAATACGCAAAGTTAACACATTATCTTGAAAATAGAGGAAAAGTCAAGAAACAAAGTAGATAAATATAATTGAGGAATATAATTTTAAGTGAAAAGTTCCCAGAGATGACATCCTGCGTGATACCTTTAAAAAATACATTTATACTGTGAAATATAACACAAAGTGGATCAAGTCACCCTTTTAAAAATAAATTTAAAAACAACCCAAACAAAGGTATATGCTATTAATAAATATATATAAGTGCATTAAATTATATTAAAAGGAAAGGAAAGCAACAATGGACTTAAGTGGCAAGGTGGGAGGCGAGGGGTAGGGTGGACCAGCACCTCATGTGGGTGTAAGTTATTGTCATTTTAATTTTCTGTTGGGTCGTGTTTTGAAACTGTTTATGATATTATTAAAACAAACAAGCCAACAAATGAACAACAGATAAATAAAAGAGCTTTTATGTAGAAATGATGAAAAGTTGGTATGAATAGAGGATTATGAGTAATGCAATTCTGTGCACCTGAGGTCCAATAAAAACAAAGGAAAAGGGAGGAGGAAATATTTGCCCTTTGAGTAACATATTCCAAGCCTGGCAGTTCCTACACTGTATATGCCTTTCCCCACAATATTGGACATTAATTTCCACGGATGTATACATATAAGTGGATCTCTAGAGAACTCTGTTTCACCAGGAAGCATTAGCCTTTTGGGAGCTACCCTCCCTTTCCTGCAGAAAAGGGGAAAGTAATTTGTTTAGACAGGGTCCAGGCAAAAGCGCTCTCTGCTGGCAGGTAGTGGAGTGGCAGTCTTACTCCGACTCACCAGGTCTTATGTCTCCACTTTCAGAAACAAGAGAGCTAACAAGATACGTTTCAAAATGGATAACTTGAATTTCCAAGCAGAACTAACATTCCTCCCTGCCTCCCACAAACTTTCTAAACTGTAGAATTTTAAAAATTTATATATTTTTATTGATTTTAGAGAGAGAGGAAGGAAGAGAGGGATAGAGAGAGAAACATCTATGCGAGAGAGAAACATGGATAGGTTGCCTCCTGTATGCACCCTGATCAGGGATCAAACCTGATACCTGGATACATGCCCTGACTGGGAATCAATCCTGTAACCTTTTGGTGCATGGGATGACGCTCACCTAGAGGATGACGCTCAACCAACTGAGCCACACCAGCCAGGGCAAACTATGGAACCTTTTTTTTAAAAAAAATATATTTTATTGATTTTTTACAGAGAGGAAGGGAGAGGAATAGAGAGTTAGAAACATCGACAAGAGAGGACCATCGATCAGCTGCCTCCTGCACACCTCCCACTGGGGATGTGCCTGCAACCAAGGTACATGCCCTTGACCGGAATCGAACCTGGGACCCTTCAGTCTACAGGCTGACGGTCTATCCACTGAGCCAAACCGGTTAGGGCAAACTATGGAACTTTTAATCCTTATTTAGTATATTGATTCTTCTTATTGATTGCTGCAGGCTGGGTTTCCTGGTTCACAGGTTATGGAGATTATTGAGATGAGCTTTTGAGAATAAAGGATATGAGGGAAGTGGGATCGGGCAGAGGATGAAGATGGATTGTGATGCAGTCATCACAGAGGCCTCCTCCACCCCACAGAATGCTATGAGGCTGAACTAAGACGCGGATGCTGGGCCATTGAACACCACTTCCTCAGGGCAGCCCACATCCAAGGCTGTCTCTGGGGAGGATTTTCCCATCACCACTTTCTTTCAGAACCTCCCTCCCTCTGAATGAGGATATAATGCAACAGCAGCCAATTTTAGCGTGTACATCCACACTGAGCCAACTCTTCTGTGAACTCACCTTGGCCATCTTTCATCCCTGGGCCTAGGGTGGCACTCACTATAGGTGTGAGCTGATGGGGAGACATCACTGTAATAGTCCTGGATGTTGAAGACATCTGGGTTGCCTGCCTGTACCACTTCTGTGTTTAGCGTAGTTATAATTCTCTCCTGTATATGCCACAGGCGTGAACTCTAGGTGTCTACCACTATGATTCTCCTACAGGAACTTGCCATAAACTTCATATGGCATTGCCCTGGCTGCGTGGCTCAGTCGGTTGGAGCATCGCCCCGTACATCAAAAGGTTGTGGATTTGATTCCCAGTCAGGGCACACCCAGGTTGGGGAGTGCATGGGAAGGAACTGATTGATGTTTCTCTCAAAGCCGTGACCCTTCAGTCCACAGGCCAATGCTCTAATCACTGAGCAAACCAGCTAGGGCTACTTTCTTGTTTTTATTTATTTTTAGAGACAGAGGAAGGGAGAGAGCGAGAGACATAGAAACATTGATGAGAGAGAATGTCATCTATGTCACCTTTCATAACCCTCAGTAAATGGGTTGGAGCGGTATTGGCAAGTGTGGGATGTCTGTCTCCAGAACCTGGTTGTGTGATAGTCCTGGCATAGACCACGGAAATCCTAAAATACTTCACTGATGTGGTCAACTGCTGAGTCTTCATAAGGTTTATCTCAGACTCTCTGGAACACAGGTGCTTTACGAAAGCCTCCAACATCCTAGCTCCCTTTGCTCATCTGGCCCAGTTACCATAATATGTTGGTATAGCGGGCCAATGTCAGGTCACACTGAATGTCCATATGTTCTAGGCCTCTTTGGAATATGTCGTGGCAGAGACCAGGGGCGTTAACACAGCCTTGGGGAAAGCCCAGGAATGTATACTGTCGTCTGTCTCGCATGGATGTGAATTGTGTCTGGTCCTCCTTGAGAGCGATGGAAAGAATACATTTGCCAGACCACTGGCTACATATTATGCATCTGAAAATAAGTTAATCTGTTGTAGTAAATATTTCATATCTGCAATTGGGGCTCTGACTGGATTGGGTTTGAAGGCAGCTACTGCCATTCTTCGGGATTCATCAGTATTGTAGGGGTCACACAGGTGACTCAATAGAAATGTGCTAGAGACCACCACTCCTGAAACATCTAGTTTTTTGTGTTTCTTTTTAAACAAAGACACAGACTCTATTGAGGCATATACATTTCCTAGCAAGGAAGGAAAAGGTCTTAAAAGTTCCTGGAGCAACTGGTTCCTGTGTACTTCTTACAGGAAGATGGAAATTAGGGTGGAGGACTGGGGTGCAGAATTAAGGCACAAGTAGCTCACCAATGAGGAGCAAGGCAGGAAGAGAGAGGAGAGAGGCCTTAGAGGAGGAAGAGAAAGAAGAAACAGAAGGATCCCTGAGGAAGGTGAAGGAGGAGGAGGGGGTGGGGAAGGAGGCCTTGGGGGAGGAGGTGACAGCTTAGAAAGGTGCTGGCCTCAGTTCATGTACAGGGCTGACCAGGCCAGATATCCCTTGCCTGGGTGGGCTCAGCTGGGCCTGCTCCAGAGGAAGAAGTTGCAGCGAGAAGAGGGGTCAGTGACTGACCCCAGACAAACACTGATCTACTTTCTGAATATATTATATTTGGCTTTTTTAGCGTTCATATAAACAGAATCAGCCCAGTGGGAGTGGCTCAATGGTTGAGAGTCGACGTATGAACTAGGAGTGTCAACCCAGGAACCAAGAGGTCGCCATTCAATTCCCGGTCAGGGCACAGGCCCGGATTGCAGGCTCCATCCCTAGTAGGGGACATGCAGGAGGCAGCCAATGGATGATTCTCTCTCATCAGGGATGTTTCTGTCTCTCTTTCCCTCTTCCTTCCTCTCTGAAATCAATAAAAATATATTTTTAAAAATAAACAGAACCATACTGTATGAATTTTTTCTTTTGGCTTTTCTCTCACCATAATGTTTTGAGATCATCCACATTGCTCCTAGTACCAGTTGCTTGTTCCTTTTACTACTCAGTAGTATTCCAGTAGTTAGATTTATCATAACTTGTTTATCTAATCTCCTGTTGATGATACTTGAATTATCTCCAAGATTTGACTTTTAAAAGTAAAGCTGCTTCCCCCCCCCCCCCCTGTTAATCCTCACCTGAGGACATATATTTCCCACTGATTTTTAGAAAGGGGGAGGAAGGGAAGGGGAAAGACAGAAAGAGAGAAACATAGAAATGAGAAAGACACATTGATCGGTTGCCTCCCACACACGTCCTGACCAGGGTCTGGGATTGAGCCTGCAACTGAGGTATGTGCCCTTGATGGAATCTAATCTGTGACCCTTCAGTCTGCAGGCCAATGCTCTAACCACTGAGAAAACTGACTAGGGCTTCTTTTTTTTTAAAAAAAATATGTTTTTATTGATTTTTTAGTAATCCAGCTTACTGAGCAGGCCGTCCATCCACCTGCGTCCTGGGTCCTCTTCAAAGCGTTCCAGGTTGACTGCATCCCAATGGTCAATGGGGCGGTGCGCTGTGTTCAAGTCACCCAGAATGATCACATGGCTGCCAGCTGCCAGGAGGGCTTCTGCTCGGATCTGCAGCGAGCGATAGAAGCGCATCTTAAAGGTCAGCCGCTCAGGCCTCCCAGGGTCCGCGTGGGGGCAGTACACGTTGATTATGGTCAAGATCTTCTCCTTACCATCCCAGGTGCGGATCTTGTGCTGAGTGAGGAGGGCCTGGCCCTCATTATCCAGAGCCCGAAGCTCCTCTTGGCTGAACTCATCCATGTTTCCATAGCAACCCACATCCCCTTTCCGAGGGGCAAGTAGGCCACTCAGGCCTTCTTCAGCAGCCACGGAGTTGTAGCCCTCAACGATAGCCAGGGGCTCTGTCAGTGCATCCTTGGTAACTTTAGTCTCCTGAAGACAGAGGATGTCAGCAAAAAGGTTTATGAATCTAGCTTTTACGTTTAGTTCTATGGTCCATCTTAATACATTGTTTGTGGGTAGTTTTTATTGCGCGCTAACAGGTGGCGCGTGGCGCGGGCCATTTTTGCTAATTTTTTTGCGCAAATGGCAATGTTCAGTAACTTTAGCTTACGTATTTATACATTACCCGCATTCTACCGCTAGTCTATAAAAAACGTATTAATACATGTCCCGTGCTCTACTTACTACCAGTCAACGTAAAATGTATAAATACATTTCCCGCATACAATATGTTTTAATTTAATTTTTTTTGTATGATTGCATAGAGGTAGAGACCCATTTTTTTCCCATATGTTTATCCAGTTCCAGAGTTATTTGTTAAAAAAGACTTTTCTTTTTCCACTGAGTTGATCATATGTGTGTTGGTTTATTTCTGGACTCTATTCTGTTCCATTGACCTATTCATCTGTGCTTAGGCCACTCACATTCTCTTAATTATTGTAGCTGTAAAATCATTATGTCAGACAATGTAAGTATTTTATTTTATCCTTCTTTTTCAATTTTGGTTTGGATATTCTAGGTTCTTTGCATTCTCATATAAATTTTAGAAACAGCTTGTAAATTTCTATAAAATGTGACTGGAATTGCATTGCATTTGGAGAGACATGAAATACGTATAATTTTAAGTCTTTTTCTATATGGTTTTTAAAAAATTGATTGAAAGCTTTATGAATCTTGCTTTTATGTTTAGTTCTATGGTCCATCTTAATTTAATTTTTTTGTATGATTGCATAGAGGTAGAGACCATTCCCCCCCCCCATATGTTTATCCAGTTCCAGAATTATTTGTTAAAAAAGACTTTCCTTTTGCCACTGAGTTGATCATATGTGTGTTGGTTTATTTCTGGACTCTATTCTGTTCCATTGGCCTATTCATCTGTGCTTAGGCCACTCACATTCTCTTAATTATTGTAGCTGTAAAGTCATTATGTCAGACAATGTAAGTATTTTATTTTATCCTTCTTTTTCAATTTTGGTTTGGATATTCTAGGTTCTTTGCATTCTCATATAAATTTTAGAAACAGCTTGTAAATTTCTATAAAATGTGACTGGAATTGCATTGCATTTGGAGAGACATCAAATACGTACAATTTTGAGTCTTTTTCTATATAGTTTTTTAAAAACTGATTTGAGAGAGAAAGCAAGGGAGAGGGATAAAGAGATAGAAAATGGATGTGAGAGAATCATGGGTCTGCTACCTCCTGCACGCCCCCTACTGGGGATTGAGCCCATAACTCGGGCATGTGCCCTGACCGGGAATCGAACTGTGACACTCAACCACAGATCACTCCGGCTGGGCTGTTGTTACTTTCTATATCATAAGCCCTCAACGTAGCCAGGGGCTCTGTCAGTGCATCCTTGGTAACTTTAGTCTCCTGAAGACAGAGGATGTCAGCATCCAGCTTGGCCAAAACGCGCGCCACGGCCATGGTGGTACAGTTGTTCGGCTCCTCCGCTTGCAGAGGGCTCCGGATCCCATTAATGTTCCAGCTCACCACGTGCAGCATTGTGACACCAAACCGCTAAAATCTCCCAGCCCGCGCCCAACCCGGGAACCAGAGAGCGACAGGACTCCCCAAGTCCCCCTGGACCGGGCCTTCCGGCTTTCCGCGCGCACTTGCGCAGGCGTCCTCTGACGTGCCAATGTTTTAATTTAATTTTTTTTGTATGATTGCATAGAGGTAGAGACCCATTTTTTTCCCATATGTTTATCCAGTTCCAGAGTTATTTGTTAAAAAAGACTTTTCTTTTTCCACTGAGTTGATCATATGTGTGTTGGTTTATTTCTGGACTCTATTCTGTTCCATTGACCTATTCATCTGTGCTTAGGCCACTCACATTCTCTTAATTATTGTAGCTGTAAAGTCATTATGTCAGACAATGTAAGTATTTTATTTTATCCTTCTTTTTCAATTTTGGTTTGGATATTCTAGGTTCTTTGCATTCTCATATAAATTTTAGAAACAGCTTGTAAATTTCTATAAATGTGACTGGAATTGCATTGCATTTGGAGAGACATCAAATACGTACAATTTTGAGTCTTTTTCTATATAGTTTTTTAAAAACTGATTTGAGAGAGAAAGCAAGGGAGAGGGATAAAGAGATAGAAAATGGATGTGAGAGAACCATGGGTCGGCTACCTCCTGCACGGCCCCTACTGGGGATTGAGCCCACAACCTCGGCATGTACTCTGGCTGGGAATCGAACTGGTGACCTCTTGATTCATGGGTTGATGCCCAACCATTGAGACACACTGGCTGGGCCAATTTTTAGTCTTTTAATCCATGAATGGGTGTGGAAGAATCTTCATATTATAGCAATTTTTAAAAGTATATAATATTTTTAAAATAATGTGACTGGAATTGCATTGCATTTGGAGAGACATGAAATACGTATAATTTTAAGTCTTTTTCTATATGGTTTTTAAAAAATTGATTTGAGAGAGAAAGAAAAGGAGAGGGATAAAGAGATAGAAAATGGATGTGAGAGAATCATGGGTCTGCTACCTCCTGCACGCCCCCTACTGGGGATTGAGCCCATAACTCGGGCATGTGCCCTGACCGGGAATCGAACTGTGACACTCAACCACAGATCACTCCGGCTGGGCTGTTGTTACTTTCTATATCATAACCAGGAGTGGAAGTCTCATGCTTTTTATCAACTAGCTCAGTTAGAGTAAAGGAAGATTCAAAAGCTTTCACTGCAACTGCTCTTACCTCATATGTCAAAGAATTAATATGTTAATTCTGCCCAGTACAATGTACATACATTCAGGGACCAGAGAAATAACTACTGGGTGAGTTCATGAACCAAGTAAATCCAGTGGACCTACCATGAGTCAAATCTAGGCCAGAACAGGACTTATTACCTGCTTCCCATGTGCTTCTACTCTAACAATTGGGCTCTGAGGGCACTTCATGTCCCGGAATATCCATTTGAACTCAGACCATTTGTCCAAGAACCCTACAATAAGAAAACAAAGCAAAACAGCTATAAAAAAAATCAATTTACATTCTGTGCCCCCAGTGAACAGCTACCCATGTAACTGGCCGTAGGACCTTTGGCAAAGACTTGGAAGAATTATTACCATGTAGATTTGCCAGGGTTTGTAAGGCTAAGTTATTCTCCAAATTTAAAAAATGACAATAAGATGGAAAATTGCAGGACACCGAGAGACAGAACATGCGACGGAGCTTTTCAATCCACTTATTCCCTGTCAAATAGAATACTCAGTAGTACTGAGATGTTTCATTGCTGCTTCCTATCCTTTGCCTGAAACGAGCTTCTTCAATGATCTGAGCCATCAGATGACATTATGCTCTCGGGATTGGGGGTGGACTACAAGCAGAGGCTCTTGAACCTTCCAACGAAGACTCTGCTGTATTGAAATGCTGTCTCCCAGACAGCATTCTCACCCCCTCTTGTTAATTTTCTCTGAAGTTCCAAATGCCAGCAAATGCTTTATGTAACTTGGAATCTAGTCATCACTCATTTTCTCTTGACAATTTCTATGAAATAGAAAACTGGAGTGAAAGTTTCTCCTTATTCTCCAGAAGAAATACAAAGACTAGGTTTGCATACTTTCTGAACAAAGAGGGACTTGTAATAAGAAATTTGCAAATGTTATATGTTCTCTTCCTTAGTCACATATGTCTCCTATTTTCTGGGAAAAGGGTCCTCAAATCTTAAAGCAATGGACCCTAGTCCAGTCTCAATCTATTAATTCGATTTTCTTCTCATGAGTGGAATGTCAGTTATATATTTCTCATTAACAGTATTCATTGAGCATCTAGAATTTCTGATGCAGCCCTAGCTGGTTTGGCTCAGTGGACAGAAGGCTGGCCTGCGAAGTGAAAGGTCCCAGATTCGATTCTGGTCAAGGGCACCTGCCTGGGTTGTGGGGTTGATCCTAGTAGGGGGCGTGCAGAAAGCAGCCGATTGATGATTGTCTCGCATCAATGTTTCTCTCTCTCTCTTTCCCCCCTTCCTCTCTGAAATCAACAAAAATATAAAAAAATTTAAAGTCTCCCTTGCATTTATCAAAGATACTTTTGTTAAAAGAGACAAAGTGTCGCCCTGACCAGTGTGGCTCAGTTAGTGGGAGCATCATCTCATACACGGAAAGGTGGCAGGTTCGATTGGGGCACATGCCTAGGTGTCAGGTTTGATCCCCATTGGGGCACATACTGGAGGCAATTGATTGATGCATCTCTTACTTCAATTCTCTCCCCCTCCCTCCCTTCCTTCTTTTTTCCCTCCCTCCCACCCTCCCTCCCACCCTTGCTCTAAAATCATAAAAAGCATGTCCTCAGGTAAGGGGGAAAAAGAGACTAAGTCTCTGCCCTCACGAAGCTTACATTCTAGTGAGGGGAGACAGTCAATGAGTTAATGTGTGAGATGGTGCTAAGTAGTATGAAGAAAAATAAAGCAGAATAGGGGAGAGGTCTTCTGGATTGGAGCTGGTCATGGTTGTAATTTTAACTAAGATAGTTAGGAAAGATCTCACTAGAAGGTGACATTAAGGATTCTCTGTGGGAGGGTGTCAAGGAGTCTAAAGGCCCAACGAGGATTTTTGTTTTTCTTGGCATGCCCCACAACATCTAAGTTAGCAGCACATTGGGACCAAAATCCAGGTTTTAGGATCTCCTGTTCCCTGCCTTTTCCATTGTGTGACACTGTTATAAGGCCTCATAGGGGCTTCACTAAAGCACAATATCAAGCGATGTGGAGTCGCTGTGAACTGTTGGCAAACAGAAGTGGCAAGCAAATTAGCCTAACAAGTCCTTATTGATTACCTACTGTTCAGAGAAGATCACCGGTTCCCTCGGGACCTCAGAGAAACACACACTGGATATCCTGCCTCCAAGAAGGGGACAACACGGGGTGGGGGCAAGCACAAGCCAGTCAAACAGATGTTTTGAAGACACAACCTGCACAGGGCAGACACAGAACTACCACCAAGGGTGCTCTTAGGGCAGTGTCTTTTGCCAGAATCTAAATGATGTTCTTCATGGGCTTGCTGTGAAGAAAGAGAATTCTGCTCACTCATCTTATCAGCCTTTCTCTCACATGCGGATTATCATACTGTCAACAGTCTAATCTAATAAGAAAGATGGCGATAGATTGTCTTTTGTTAGCTGGCTGAAACCCAAGGACTGGGGATGCTGAATACAGAAGGGCAGACAATGGAAGTTTCACGCTGTCTGTAATTGAAAGTCACTACCTTACCCTTGAGAGTCCTTTACAGAGAACAGCATCCATTACCTGTGGTTAAGTTGGGATGACACATTTAAAAATAATATGGAACAGGCCTACTGGTGAAATTTAATTATTACCAATTAGATCTAGCAGAGGGAGAGTTTCTATCAGGCACCGTGACTTATCTAATAGGACGCAGAAGTAAAGCTGTCATTATGTTCAGGAGAGCAAGTACTTGTTTCATTTATTTATTTTGACATTTGATAACTATTTTTATTCGTGTAACAAGTAAATTAAAATAAACTCAAAATACCTTTGAATCATGTAGGTCTTTGGGTACACCTTCATTCAGCACCCGCAGAGCAGCATTCTCTAAAGTTTTAGTATGTATAGAGGTAGCTCTACCTGGACACAGAGGGATGCTGACCTTCAGTGACCTCAGCTTTTTTAAAAAATTGTTTTATTGCCAAAACCGGTTTGGCTCAGTGGATAGAGCGTCGGCCTGCGGACTGAAGGGTCCCAGGTTCGATTCCGGTCAAGGGCATGTACCTTATATATATATATATATATATTATTGTTGACAGTATTACAGATGTCCCCCATTCCCCCCCTTTGCCCCATTCACCCATCCCCTGCCTCACCCCAGGCCTTCATCACACTATTGTCTGTGTCCATGCACACATGTGTATAAGTTCTTTGGTTAATCTCTTCCAATTCCCCCAAGCCCCTCCCCACTAAGATCTGTCATAAATTTATAAATAAGATGTTCTACCATTTGTCTTTGATACCTTGAAAATTACTACCACAGTTTTTTTTTTTAAAAATTTATTTGTTTGGCTTTCCTTTTCCCCTCAGTTTTAAAGAAAACATATATTTACAACAGTTCAAGTTTAAGTGCACATTTAAACATTTTCTCTTTCATCCTGTTTTCTAGGAATTACAAGAGAAAAGAATGATGCCTGTATTTTAAGTTACTTAAAGCTGAAAGGTAATAAGAATTTAATATTTTGAGTTTCAAGTTTCATCTTATCCCTGATTTTGTGTTTGTTTTTTAAATAGATCTTTATTGACTTCAGAGAGGAAGGGAGAGGGAGAGAGAGAGAGAAACATCAGAGGTGAGAGAGAATCATTGATTGGCTGCCTCCTGCACACCCCCTACTGGGGATCAAGCCTGCAACCTGAGTATGTGCCTTGACCAGGAATCAAACCACTACCTCCTGGTTCATAGGTCGATGCTCAACCACTGAGCCACACTGGCTGGACTGTTTATTTTTTTCAATTAACATATAATGAACTCCATGGTCCCTCCTACTGAAGAGATCACACACACACACACACACACACACACACACACAGAAACATATATGTATAACTTTCCCATATCACATATTTCTTAATTATGAGATATTCATGGTCTATTAGATTTTCCTATTATTGAAATGTTATTAGAGACCTGCTTTTTGGAGTTTGAATTAATTGATTATTTAATATTTAAAAATTTTCAATATCTAGAACTGTCCATTAAAATTAGATACAGTATTATTGGATTTTTATTGGAAACTTCATGTAATTTAAGAGACTCTATAACAGTTCACATGAGCAGTAGCTTCTCATTGCCTTCAGAATGGATTCCCCTGCGGGAAAGACTTGTCTATGCTTCATGGAGTCAGGCACCGTCCCAAGATTAGGTTTATTCTTACTCTCGATGGGCTTAGAATTTGCAGGTAATCAGGAAGGTCAATGCCATCGCTCCTCAGGTTGTCTCAATGAACCATGGTGAATGGTAATAAAGGATTCTTTTGGCCTGTACCTTGGAGCCACTCTCTCTACTGAGAGAGTAGAGGGAGATGGCCTGGTCACTAGGCCAGGGGCTGGTTAAAAGTAGAATTAGGTCATGTATTAGACAAGTTGTAATCTATATGTTTAGCTGTGGCATGCCAGCTGAAAATGTGATATGAATTAGAAAAAAGTATTTCCTTATGGTGGTGCTAGTGGTGTGGTATGTGAATTGGTTGGGAAAAGACATCAAAATTACTGCCAAACATGATTAGTGATGCCTGGCAAGTCTCTCTGACCCCCACCTCCACCTTCCCACCCAAATGCTTAGAATGGGAAGGTGTAGTAGGCATAGGACAGGGCTATGGCATCACAGCAAGGAAAGACCCTTGGTTTAGCCTCAGAGAGTAAGTGGTGGGTTTCTAGTAACCCGAGGAACAAGCACCCAGATGAGGGCTTGAAAGGAATGGTGCTGTAGTCACCTGGAGCAGATGGAGGTGAGCCAGAGAAGGGCCGAGAAGCTGAGCCATGGCCACAGGCCCGCCGTGAAGGGCATCTGGGAGACAGAAATATTGACAGCATGGGGAATTTTAGTTTCTGTTGGCAATGACTTAGTTAATGTTGTTATCTGTATTTTCTTGTAAAGAAAACCTTTTGTTCCCAGTAAACTTGTTATCAGAATGGTAGCAAGAAAACAGGGAAAGCTCTTCTTTCTCTCCCACGTTTAGATTTTTCTGTGATGGCTGGATAAATGTCGGGATAGAAAAAGATCTGTAGCCCAGCTGGCGTGGCTCAGTGGTTGAGCGTTGACCTATGAACCAGGAGGTCACAGTTTGATTCCCGGTCAAAGCACATGCCCAGGTTATGGGCTCGATCCCCAATAGGGGGCATGCAGGAGGCAGCCAATCAATGATTTTCTCTCATCAATATTTCTATCTCTCTCTCCCTTACTCTCTGAAATCAATATATATCAATTTGTACAGACTCCCAGAGTAATGATTCTACGCAGCTAATTAATTTGGGGGGGTGTGGACCACATGTATATGGTTTCAGGAGAGAGTGTTGTCACCAGCAGCTCGAGTGAAAAGGTGACATTGGCAGAGGGAGAGGCCTGCACATGTTTTCCATCACTAATTCTCTTATGGGATGTTAGTTGCCCGCATTATGACATGTTTTGTTGAAGAAGTGGGCCTTGGAAGCTGTCTTTGCATGTATTATTTAAAACACAGCAGGGAAATTGCCCGGATGGAAGAATAACTCTCTAAAGCATATTTTGAGTCTCCTTCCCATCTTCACACACTCATGGTAGCACCTTGGTTAAGGTCCTCAGTGGGCATATTGTTGGGAGAAAGAAAGGAGGCTAAAAGCAGGTAGAAGTTATGGAGAAGATTAGAAACCAGGATAGAGAAGAGAGTGTCTATAAGACAATACTTGCTAACATTTACTAAGCACTTATCTGCCATACTATCCTAAGTGTTTGCACATAATAACCCATTTAATTTATTATACACTAACACTATCGTTTACATGCTATTACAACTTCTGTTTTCCCTGAGACAAAACAGAGAAGCTAGGCAACCTGCTCACAGTCACATAGCTAATGAGTGGCCGAGTCAGGATTAGATGCCAGCTAAGTGTGACTCCAAAGGCCAAGCTCCTGGTCACTACACTACATTGTGACAAAGGGCAGGTACAGATGTGGGGTGAGAGGGCTAAGGCAATGGATACATCCTGGGAGATGGGCCCTGGGGGATGTATCAGCGGGGAGCTCAGCAAGGATGCGCTGGACGCCTGTCTCTCAGGGATGTCATGTACAGAGTATTCTGCCAGCAAATTGCTTCCAAGTGCCTCCCAGGTCCCTTTTGTGACCTTGTAGTTGACCCGGAAGATAACTGAACAAAAGATGAAGCGAAAAGGGGCTGACAAATGGTGAGAAGTGTGCACTGAGGGGTCAGGCAGAGGTTTTGGTCAGGAAGGGGTGAATCAGAATTTTGATTCACAGGGGGCATCTGCCTGCTCTACCTGGTGCACAGACCTTTTCTCTAGGGCAGCTGGCAAGGGGTCAGGGGCCTGCTGAAACGGACAGCCTCGGAGAGACCCCGTGGCTCTCTGCTCCCATCTCTCTCTGCACAGCTCTGATGCTTCCTAGTCCCCCCTGGATTTTTTAAAAATATATTTTATTGATTCTTTACAGAGAGGAAGGGAGAGGGATAGAGAGTTAGAAACATCGATCAGCTGCCTCCTGCACACTCCCTACTGGGGATGTGCCCGAAACCAAGGTACATGCCCTTGACCGGAATTGAACCTGGGACCCTTGAGTCCACAGGCCAACCATAAAATTATTTTCGTTGCTACTTCATAACTGTAATGTTGCTACTGTTATGCATCGTAATGTAAATATCTGATATGCAGGATGGTCTTAGGCGACCCCTGTGAAAGGGTTGTTCGACCGCCAAAGGGGTCGAGACCCACAGGTTGAGAACCGCTGCCCTAGGCGTTCAGCCAGCGAGTAGAGCAAGTAGAGCGAGGCCTGCTCTCTGCTGCGCGTTCAGACTTCATGAATGAAGCTGCTGCGTCATCCACTCCTGCACATCCCTTTCCGGTGGCTCAGAGTGGGCTTATGGTCAGTGAAAACACAAATCATTGTTAATCATGTATTTCTTACTTACACTTAACTTACTTTTAAAATAAGCTTAATGGCATTACATTTTTGTTTGATTTATTTAATAATTCAGGCTTATCCCGTTGTTTCGTCTGCTGGGATACTGGTTCCCTCACACACACGTTCAAGGTCTGTTTTACTCAAGGTTTGGCTAACTTGGCATCAATCTCCTTGTCTAAATTATTAAAACAACTGGTGAAAAGGCAAGTCAGAGCCCTGTGGCCTGACCCTCGGTGACTTTCATCACAGGCAGTTTTCCTTCTCTGTCCTAAATAATAGAGCAATCTACCAGTCAGGACAAGCAGCTGTCCTGAACTTTAGCTAAAAAGATCATGGAGCCCTAATCGGTTTGGCTCAGTGGATGGAGTGTCAGCCTGCGGACAGAAGGGTCCCGAGTTTGATTCCGGTCAAGGGCACATACCTCAGTTGCAGGCTCGATCCCCGGCCCTGGTTGTGGCGCATGCAGGAGGCAGCCAATCAGGTTGTCTCTCTCATCATTGATGTTTCTGTCTCTCTTTCCCTTTCCCTTTCTTTCTGAAAGCAATAAAAATATTTTTTAAAAATTATAGATGGGGCCTGGAAAAGCCCCCTATGACTTCCATAGTCTGTCTCTGCGTGTGGGTTTGACTCCGGGATGAATCTCAGAGCTGTCTGTGGGTGTGTGGGTCTTGGGTGAGATCTGGTTCCCCCTGTGTGCCTCCGTTTCCTAATTCCCCTTTGGCAGGAGGACGCAGGACACGAGGCCCATCTATCCCAGTATGCTCTCATCTGAACTAATTACATCTGCCATGACCCTATTTCAAATAAAGCCACATTCTCAGATACTACAGGTACGAGGGGATTAGGATCTCAACATATAAATTTGGGACACTAGTCAGCCCATACATGCGATGAACATGCAATGAACATGCGATGGACATGCGATGTGCTGCTCAGACCCCCCACAGCTTCCTGAAGAGGGTCCACAGCTGTCAAACCTCTTTGGGTTTGTCATTTCAGAGTAGCTTATCAATTTTTAGAGAGAGGAAGGGAGAGGGAGAGAGAGAAACATTGATGTAAGAATTGGCTGTCTCCTGCATGTTCCCCACCAGGGATTGAGCCTGAAACCCAGGCATGAGCCCTGACCGGAAATGGAACCAGCCACCGGTCGGTGCAGGGGACGATACCCAACCAACTGAGCCTCACTGGCCAGGGCAGTTGGTCTTCAGTTGAGGAAAACTGCCTCTGGGAGATCTGGCCTCCTTCTAAGGCAGCCTGCCCTAAATGGCTGAATCCGGGGCCTGAATTTTCCAGCCCCTTTGCCACAACTTGGACAACTCTGAAGGGCCATCCCAGCTCCAGAGTTCCCTATGGGGTCAGGTGAGGCCTCACTGGGCCTGCATCCCGGCCCAACTTCTGTCCACAGGTGGAGATCCTAAGAGTGCTTTTTAGTAAACCTCCCACAGGTTAATCAGGGTCTCAAAGTCAGCATCCAGTCTGTGACACAAGGTAGTATTTATCAAAAGTAAAATTTCAGAAAATTCTGTTCATCAGTCATTATCTGAACACTAGAGGCCTGATGCATGAAATTCATGCAAGAGTAGGCCTTCCTTCCCCCGGCTGCCGGCAACGGCTTCCCTCTGGCATCCGGGACCCAGGCTTTCCTCCAGCCGCCGGCAGGCACCCAGGACCCGGGCTTCCTTTGCAGCCCCGGCTTCATCTGGAAGGTCGTCCAGTCTAATTTGCATATTACCCTTTTATTATTATAGATAGGTATAAAGTGGCCTAGGCTGCAGATAGTTTTTTCTTCAACCTTTCGAATTGCTGAATGTCTCTACTTTCTTGGATATCCCTAATGCATTCCATAGCATTTTAAAAAATATATATTTCTTTATTGATTTCAGAGAGGAAGGGAGAGGGAGAACGAGAGAGAAACATCAATGATGAGAATCATTGATCGGCTGCCTCCAACATGTCCCCTACTGGGGATCGAGCCTGCAACCCAGGCATGTGCCCTTGGCCGGAATTGAACCTGGGACCCTTCAGTCCTCAGGCCAACGCTCTATCCACTGAGCCAAACCTGCTAGGGCTAGCATTTGGTTTTTATCAAAAGGTGGATAGTGTATTTAAAATAGTGTATGAAGGCCTGGCTGGTGTGTTCAGTGGTTAGAGCATTGACCTAGGTACCAGAGGGTCACGGGTACAATTTCCAGTCAAGGGCACGTACCTGGATTGCAGGTTCCATCCCCTACCCAGTTGTGGTGCATGCAGTAGGCAACCAGTAGATGTGTCTCTTGCACATTGATGTTTCTCTCTCTCTCTCTCCACCCTTCCATCCTCCCTTTCACTCTCTTTAAAAAAAATCAATGGAAAAAATACCCTCTGGTGAGGATTAACAAACAAAAATATTGTATGAAGAGAGGGAAGGAAGACTGCTGGGGAGCATGATGGTAAAAAATTAAAATGCCAGTTTGTTACATATTGATTAGCTGCTCCATTTTTAAATAATGCCAAACAGTGATATGAAACCATCCTTTTCTCTGAAGATTGTTTTAAAAATTACAGTTTATCCTGATTTCCAATCCAGACAAGAAGCTAAGGTTTACACATCAGAACCATGGGAGGATGCATAGCTCATTAAAGAGACTTTTGGAGTGGTCAGTCTCAGGTTTGGAGGCCAGCGCTGCCACTTCCCAGCAATGTGACCTTGGGCAGGTCAGTTAATTTCTCTGACTTTTAATTTCCTCATCAGAGAATTGCAGGACTACTGTGCAGATTAAAGAAAGTCTACATAAGGCACTTAGTTGATTCCTAGCTCATACTAGACCCTCAATAAAGTGTAAGCAAATAATAATAATAACAATAGCAACTTTATTTGGAAATAAAATAACAAATTATTTCAAGTGGCTCCTATATGTACTTAAATTGTATTCTAAAATATGAATGTAAGAATTTAGAGATTCTGCTGGAAACTATGGCTTATATTGGCTCAGGGCTTTTATGATCGTTCTGCTGAAATCATCTCTGTGTCAGCAGTACCAAGATTATGTTCGTGAAAGTTGTGTGTGTGTGTGTGTGTGTGTGTGTGTGAACCATCCTTTTCTCTGAAGATTGTTTTAAAAATTACAGTTTATCCTGATTTCCAATCCAGACAAGAAGCTAAGGTTTACACATCAGAACCATGGGAGGATGCATAGCTCATTAAAGAGACTTTTGGAGTGGTCAGTCTCAGGTTTGGAGGCCAGCGCTGCCACTTCCCAGCAATGTGACCTTGGGCAGGTCAGTTAATTTCTCTGACTTTTAATTTCCTCATCAGAGAATTGCAGGACTACTGTGCAGATTAAAGAAAGTCTATATAAGGCACTTAGTTGATTCCTAGCTCATACTAGACCCTTAATAAAGTATATGCAAATAATAATAATAACAATAGCAACTTTATTTGGAAATAAAATAACAAATTATTTCAAGTGGCTCCTATATGTACTTAAATTGTATTCTAAAATATGAATGTAAGAATTTAGAGATTCTGCTGGAAACTATGGCTTATATTGGCTCAGGGCTTTTATGATCGTTCTGCTGAAATCATCTCTGTGTCAGCAGTACCAAGATTATGTTCGTGAAAGTTGTGTGTGTGTGTGTGTGTGTGTGTGTGTGTGCAGTGTTTCAAATAGCATCTTCCCATCCAATGTCCTGAATTGTCATTTCAACAGTTTGCAGTGAAATAAATAAACCATCACTTTCAAAAGAATTATTCTATAAAATGTCGTTCTAAGAAACTTGACTTCATTTAATAAATTTTGTGGGTGATCCATTTGCTAACAAACATACATTAGTTCACATAAGTCGGTTTCTCAAAAATTGAAACTTTTCCATGAAGTGCTAAAGATTTCACATGGTACCAGGCTTTTAAAGGTTTTTAAAAGAGCACCTAAAAGCACCAATGACATAATGTACTCTTCCCGTGTATTCAGAACTAGAATAAACCATCTGACAGTGTTGTCAATGCACTGACATTATTATTAAAGGTCCTTACCATTATTATGGAACATTGAACAATGTGTGTTTGTCCTAGAATCACGTAGGAAAGATCATCGGGTTTCAAGGTTTTTCAGGTGTTTTTTTTCCCTTTTCTTTCCTTCTTTATTTTTTAAACCAAAAGTGATGTTGGCAAAGACAACGAGTAGAGTAACAAAGCTGATGGTACCTGCGGGAGATAAGTTCTCATGTTATCGTTAACAGTGATAACATCTCTAGGCATAGGTAATTTTTTCATACAGAGAAGCTACACATCAGAACCATGGGAGGATGCATAGGTCATTAAAGAGACTTTTGGAGTGGTCAGTCTCAGGTTTTTGAGAGGTTTTAAAATAACCTGTTATATTTACAGTGGATATTTCAATTGTCACTCATTTTGCCACGGGTGAGGTACATGTGGGTTTAACCACGGGCATTTATTGGGCTTAATGTGCTGTCATATCTCTGCATGTGACTGGACCTCAGTCACTGCATTTTTTGAGAAAGTAACATTTTACCTGCCTCCCCACGTTATTTTATGGTTCTTGGAAGGCAGCTATGCTCACCACTATACCACCAACGCATTTTATGGTTCTTTAAAAAGTATTTGGAAATGTGTAAAGAAGGCAGACATGGTATAGTTATGCCATCCCAATACCTTCAGTTGAACTTTTAATGAAGAAAAGGTAAAGTACTATATTAACATGATTAGAAAGTTACTATAGGGCTCTACATGTATTGGTAATGTTTTAAGATGAGAGATTCATGGGGATTCATTTTACAGTTATGCTCAAAATACAGGGCGGTGTGTGTGTGTGTGTGTGTGTGTGTGTGTGTGTGTGTGTGTGTTTTAAAACTGGCAGTGGAGTAAGTAGAAGCTACACTGACATTCTCCCAGGACCAAACTGAAAATACAACTAAAATACAGGAAAACCAACCTGGAAAATCAACTGAGGACTAGCTGGAGAGAATCTGGAGAACCAAGGACAGAAAATGGAGATGGCATAGAGTCTGGTAGGAAGTGTGAAGATGAGAAAGGGCTGGCCGGGCTCCCACAGTAAGCAGCTGAAGGTCCAGAGGGACGTCTCAGCTGGAGGGGCAGGTCCCACTGAGAACTGTGGGGTCTAAACCCCAAGCTGGGCTCCCCAGCCCAGAGCACCAGAACTGAGAAAGGTGCCAACATGACATCTGGCTGCGAAAAGCAGCAGGGTTGCTGTCTGCCAGGAAGAGACAGCTGGAAATACAGGCACCCTTTTAAAGGACCAACGCACAAAACTTCCTGTGCAGCCATTCACCTTGGGCTCTGGCAGAGGGAGGGCAGAGTGGACTGGAGCTGTGTGAGGAGTGTCCAGGACTGGGGGCTCTGGGGCTGGAGCTCAGAGGGCAGCCACCCTGGTTTCTTGTGAGGAGTCTTTCCCTCATGCTGCGGAGGACATCTTTCTCCTGCAGACCTTTGCTACCCAGGTGGTTTTGGGAGAAAGGCAGTCACTACACCCTGGTGGTGATATAACAATGGACACCACAGAAGTACAAGGATTGTAAGAAAATACTATGAACAAGTATCTGACAACCAACGGGACAAACTGAGAGAAATGAACAAATTCCTAGAAACATACACTCTTCCAAAACTGAATCAGGAAGAATCAGAAAACTTGAATAGGCCAATAACTGATGAAACTGAAGCAGTAATTAAAAAAAACTCCCAACATACAAAAGCCCAGGTCTGGATGGCTTCATAGGGGGGTTTTACTAAACATTCAAAGAAGAACTAGCACCTATCCTCCTTACACTATTCCAAAAAGTCCAAGAGGAAGGAACACTCCCAAGCTCTTTTATGAGGCCAGCATTATTCTAATTCCCAAACTGTATAAAGACACTACAAAGAAAGAGAATTACAGGGCAATATCCCTAATGGACATAGTTGCCAAAATCCTCAACAAAATATTAGCACATCTGATCCAGCAATATATTAAAAAGATCATACACCATGACCAAGTGGGATTGCAAGGCTGGTTCAATATTCACAAATCAATAAACATGATACATCATATAACCCAAGCTCTTTTACGAGGCCAGCATTACCCTAATTCCAAAACTGTATAAAGACACTACAAAGAAAGAGAATTACAGGCCAATATCCCTAATGGACATAGATGCCAAAATCCTCAACAAAATATTAGCACATCTGATCCAGCAATATATTAAAAAGATCATACACCATGACCAAGTGGGATTGCAAGGCTGGTTCAATATTCACAAATCAATAAACATGATACATCATATAAACAAATTGAAGGACACAAATCACATGATCATATCAATAGATGCAGAAAAATCATATGATAAAATCCAGCATCCATTTACGATAAAAACTCTCAGCAAAGGGAATAGAGGAATCATATCTCAACATAATAAAGGTCATATACGACAAACCTACAGTCAACATCATACTTAGGGAAAAATTTTTGCTCTAACAACAGGAACAAGATAGGGATGTCTGCTTTCACCACTCTTGTTTAACATAGTACTGGGAGTCCTAGCCACAGCAATTAGATAAAAAGCAGAAATAATAAAAGGAGGTAAAACGCTCATTATTCGCAGATAACATGATATTGTGCATAGAAAACCCTAAAGACTCTACCAAAACACTAGATTTAATAATAAAATTTGGCAATGTAGCAGGATACAAAATCAACACGCAACAATTGATGACTTTTTTATATACCAATAATGAATTCTCAGAAAGAGAAACTAAACAAACAATCCCATTTACCATAGCAACAAAAAAATTAAGATACCTAGGAATAAACTTAACCAAGGAGATAAAAGACTTGTACTCAGAAAACTACAGGAATTTGAAAAAAGAGAGAGAGGAAGATATAAATAAGTGGAAGAGTATACCATGTTCATGGTCTGGTAGAATCAACATCATTAAAATGTCTATACTACTCAAAACAATCTGCAGATTCAATGAAATCCCTATTAAAATACCAACAACATATTTCACAGATCTACAACAAATACTCCAAAAATTTATATGGAACCAAAAAGGACCCTGAATAGCCACAGCAATCTTGAGAAAAAAGAACAAAGTTGGAGGGATTACAATACCAGATATTAAGTTATATTACAAAGCCACTGTACTCCAAACATCCTGGTACTGTCACAAAAACAGGCATATATATTAATGGAATAGAATGGAGACTCCAGAAATTGACCTAAGCCATTCTACTCAATTAATATTTGACCAAGGAGGCAAGAATATACAATGGAGTCAAGACAGTCTATTCAATAAATGGTGTTGGGAAAACTAGACAGATACATGCAAAAAAATGCAACTAGACTACCAACTTACACCATACACCAGAATAAACTCAAAATGAATAAAAGACTTAAATGTAAGACGTGAAACCATAAAAATTCTAGAAGAAACCATAGGCAGAAAAATCTCAGACATCTCTCCTAGCAATATGTTTGTGGATACATCTCTTAGGGTAAAGGAAACTAAGGAGAAAAAAACAAATGGGACTACATCAAATAAAAAGCTTCTGCATAGCAAAAGAAACTACCAACAAAATGAAAAGGGAGCCCACTGTATGGGAGAACAAATTGGCAATGATGCATCAGATAAAGGTTTAGTATCCAAATTATATAAGGAACTCATACATCTTAACCAATGAAAGACAAACAATCCAATTAAAAAATTGGCAAAGACCCTAAATACACACTTCTCCAAAGGGGACATACAGATGGCCAACAGACATATGAAAAAATGCTCAAAGTCACTGATCATCCGAGAGATGCAAATTAAAACCACAATGGGGTATCACCTCACACCTATCAGAATGTCTACCAACAATAAATCAACAAATGACAAGTGCTGGCGAGGATGTGGAGAAAAAGGAACCCTAGTACACTGCTGGTGGGAATGCAGACTGGTGCAGCCATTATGGAACACAGTATGGAGCTTCCTCATAAAATTAAATATGGAACTGCTGTTTGATCCAGTGATCCCATTTCTAGGAATATATCCTTAAAAATCCCAAAATACCAATCAGAAAGAATATATACATCCCTATGTTCATAGCAGCATTAATTACAATAGCTAAGACCTGGAAAAAGCCCAACTGTCCATTAATAGATGAGTGGATTAAAAAAATCTATGCTATATTTACTAGGTACACAGTGGAATACTATGCAGCAGTACAAAAGAAGGATCTCTTACCCTTTGAGACAGCATGCATGGGCCTGGAGATATAAAGAACTTACATACTTACTAGTATATGGATAGCCCATGGACACAGACAATAGTGTGGTGAAATCCTGGAGGTGTGTAGCAGTTGGGCCAAGGAGGAGAAAATGGGGTATATCTAATACTGTCAACAATAAAAAAAAATACACATAAAAAGAAAGAAAATTAATTGACCTTATATGTATGGATTTATTTCTGTGCTCTTTATGCTTGTCTATTGATCTATGTGTCTGTCTTTATGACAATACCATACTGTTTTGATTACTATTACTTTCAATATAGTTTGAAATCAGGAAGTGTGATACTTCCAGCTTTGTTCTTATTTTACAAGACTGCTTTGACTATTATGGAGTCTTTTGTGATTCCACACAAATTTTAGTACTGTTTTTTCTATTTCTGTGAAAAATGACAGTGGCAGAAAGGAAACTAAGGAGAAAAAAACAAATGGGACTACATCAAATAAAAAGCTTCTGCACAGCAAAAGAAACCATCAACAAAACGAAAAGGGAGCCCACTGTATGGGAGAACAAATTGGCAATGATGCATTAGATAAAGGTTTAATATCCAAATTATATAAGGAACTCATACATCTTAACCAATGAAAGACAAACAATCCAATTAAAAAATTGGCAAAGACCCTAAATACACACTTCTCCAAAGGGGACATACAGATGGCCAACAGACATATGAAAAAATGCTCAAAGTCACTGATCATCCACTTTTTCCTGGTATAGAATTGAAAATAAACATATGTATACTTTATAACCCAGCAGTTCCATTTACAACAGAACTTACACCCAATGGAAATGTATACATATATGAATTAAAAAGTCTATACAGAGAATCTTCATAGTAGAATTATCCTATACTATTACTTTGTTAGGAATTTTTATAGTAGCACTCTTGGGGGGTCCCTTAACCTGGCCTGCACCCATTTGCAGTCCAGGACCCCTCGGGGGATGTCCACCTGTTGACTTAGGCCCACTCCCTGAAGGATCAGGCCTAATCCATAGCAGCATTAATTACAATAGCTAAGGTCTGGAAAAAGCCCAAGTGTCCACCAATGATGAGTGGATAAAAAAAATCTATGATATATTTACACAGTAAAATACTATGCAGCAGTACAAAAGAAGGATCTCTTACCCTTTGAGACAGCATGTATGGGCCTGGAGATATAAAGAACTTACATACTTATGTGGATAGCCCATGGACACAGGCAATAGTGTGGTGAAATCCTGGAGGTGTGTAGTGGTTGGGCCAAGGAGGGGAAAATGGGGTATGTCTAATACTGTGAACAATAAAAAATACACATAAAAAGAAAGAAAATTAATCGAACTTATATGCATGGATTTATTTCTGTGCTATTTATGCTCTTCCATTGATCTATGTGTCTGTCTTTATAACAATACCATACTGTTTTGATTACTATAGCTTTCAATATAGTTTGAAATCAGGAAGTGTGATACTTCCAGCTTTGTTCTTATTTCACAAGACCGCTTTGACTATTATGGAGTATTTTGTGATTCCACACAAATTTTAGTACTGTTTTTTCTATTTCTGTGAAAAATGACAGTGGCATTTTGATAGAGATTACATTATCTTCTTAGCTTGCTTTTGAATGTATGAACATTTTAATAATAATAATTCTTCCAATCCATGAATCTTGCATTTTTATAATATTAATTTTTGCAACCATAAATCCAGAATATCTTTCCATTTATTTGTGTACAAATTTAAAAATTTTAAGCCACATTTACTAATTGGACTCTTTATCTTTATATAGTGATCTTTTAAAAAATTACAAATAAAGTTTTTTTGTTGTAAGGTCTACTTTGTTTGATATTAAAATAGCTATCCTAGTTGTCTTTGCTTACTTTTTCCTGGTATAGAATTGAAAATAAACATATGTATACTTTATAACCCAGCAGTTCCATTTACAACAGAACTTACACCCAATGGAAATGTATACATATATGAATTAAAAAGTCTATACAGAGAATCTTCATAGTAGAATTATCCTATACTATTACTTTGTTAGGAATTTTTATAGTAGCACTCTTGGGGGGTCCCTTAACCTGGCCTGCACCCATTTGCAGTCCAGGACCCCTCGGGGGATGTCCACCTGTTGACTTAGGCCCACTCCCTGAAGGATCAGGCCTAAGCTTGCAGTCAGACATCCTTCTGGCAGCCAGGGAGCCCTCGGGGGATGTCCGACTAAAGGCTTAGGCCCCCATGTTAGGAATTTTTATAGTAGCATTATCCAGTAAAGTGCCAAAAACCCATCAAAAGTAAAATGAAAAATAAATTGTGATATATTTATACAATGGTGCATTAAAAAATGAGATACTGTGATACATAACAGAGATTAATCTCAAGACATAATTTTGAAGTGCAAGAAGGCAGACAAAGAATACATACTGTATATTTCACATATAGAAAGTTAAAGAATGGGGAAAATGAGTCTATGGTGTTAGAAGTCAAAATATTGAAAACCTTTCAAAATGGGGTAGTGACTGAGAGAAAACAGAAGAATGGGCTTTTGAAATGCTGGTAATGTCATATTTCTCAATTTGGCTACTTGGGTCTATTTATATTTTAAACACTTATTGAGCAATACACTTATTACTATGTACTTTGCTATGTATTGATACTTCAGTAAGAAGCTTACTTGAAAAATAACCTGCATATTCTTGATTCCAAAGCTTGATATTAACACATTTAAAATTGGTTTTCAATTTTTTAAATGGCTCAAATTGGCCTTTGTCAGGTACATTCCATTTAACATCTATTGTTTGCCAGAAAGTGTACTAAATATTTTGCATTCCCTATCTTATTAAATCATCAAAATAACTCTGTAAGTTAGAAATTAGCTCTATTTTTTACATGAAGAATTAAACTCAGAGAAATGAAGTTTTTGTCCAAGATAGCACAACTAGTAGTATAGCGGTGCTACCCTACCCTAACAGTAGTTAAAGCTACAAATTAATTTTTAGAAGAAAAGCAGTTTACAAATTGGAGTTGTGGGCATGGAAACATCGATAAATCATTTAACGTGAGTGTCTTTACTTACTAGCTATAATATAAGTTACATTTGACAGCAGAGAAGTGCTGTTACTTTTGTCCTGAGTTGTTGAGCTCATGTGAATCAAGAGAAAAGTCATAAACAGCCATTGTTAATATTAAATATTTTTTCTTTAATGTGTTCACCCAAAATGCTTTCTGAATAAAATCTTTGCAAAAATAATAGTAATCCTCTGTATCTGTTGCTGACCAAAGAATTCTCTCCAATCACTGGGCCTCTGAGGCTACAATAAATACTTGCTACTGTTTGTTCTTTGATGCCTTACCTAGGGAGGCAATGCCTAACACTAGAAAGGGATTCTCTTTCTACTGTGACACATATTGTCTGACATTACATTAAACAGCTTGAACGTACTGTAACCATAATGCACAGTTGTTTTTAAAGTAGTCTTAGAATCAGTTAAAGAAATTAATAAATAGAAAACCGAGTCTTATGAGAGACCTTCTCATAGTTTTCTAGCTAAGAAAATATAAATTAGCGCTCTCAGCAGGGAAGAAAGCCTAGATTGTGTGGGATTCTTTTGATAAAGAACCTCCCTCTCAATGTTAATTTAATTTGCACACACTTCTGGGGGAAGTCATTTATCACCTTACTAAACATCTATACCTTGGATAATATTTATACTTCTATATAAGCTCTTAATAACATAAATATACTACTATTTCTGGAATACCAATTTAGAAACGGTTAGTAAAGGAAACCAAGGAAAATTTCAGTAAGAATTTAGTATAATTTCTTCAAGTCATTTTAGAGACTATTTTTATCAGTGTTCTGATCAAAGACTTAGAAAAACAAACATCTGGTGGCATTTATCTTTTCCTTGTGCTGTTTATGATGCTCTCAGCTTCTCTTCTTTGATTCACAAAATGCAAGCTGTTATCAGTACCTGACTCCATTTTCAGTGGTTGTCATGAGATTGGGGAGCTCAGATAACTTAAAAAGAAGACTAAAGCTGATATGCCTTGCAGACTATGAGCAATAGTACTGATATTAGTGCAAACCCGCGTGTACGTACATATTCACCTTAGCTCCAGAATGGATGTGCTTGGCAAATAATTACATCAGAAAGTGAGCACCAATTGGGGGTTTCTCTCTTCCCGCGACCAGCGCCAAAAGAGAGAACGTGGGGGTTCATGAAATCTTGAATAGAACGCTACAAGGGCTGAGGAAAATGAATAAAACACAAGACTGAGACAGAAATAGAGAAAGCTGGAGCTGGGTGCAGCGTCTGCCCTCTGATGGAGGGACAGACACAGAGAGAGCGCCAGCACTGGAAGCAGTTTATTATATACTGGAATTACAGGAAGTTACATCACATCTGGGTGGGCCTTGAGCTCCACATCATGAGATCCATCCCCTTAACACTGGGTGGGAGAGTCAGACTGAGTGACGTCCTCACTCTGAATTTCAGCTGATGTAATTAGACCCTGTGTTTACTAATGGCCTTCAGCAAACACCAATCTGCCATCTTGCTGTGGACTGTTCCACCCCTACCTAGGATTTGCAGATGGGAGGGTCCTCTGCAGCTTGCCCTCCACCCTTTGTGAGCCCTCGGCTTCGTGTTGGTCTCTGCTTGAAGGACAGAAGAATTCGATCTTCACTAGATATCTTAGTGTCTTCGTTTCCATAGTCGTGTAAATTGTACCCCTCCTCTCCATGATACCCTGAACCAATAGGTCAGACTGTCAAAATTATTTGGATATTTGTGGGGACCCTGACCAAAGTACACCAGATGTTAAAGTCCATTTGCCATATGCATGCACGAAGGCAATGACTCAGCAGTATCACTCTACCTACTGCGCAGGTGCACCCTTATATAACCCACCTATGGTCATGTAACACAGATGTCACTGATTGGCACGAAGCCTCTTTTATTGGCGTTAGTAGAAAAGGTGCCACTGACCAGCCCGTGATTGGCTGCTTTGTCTGCAATAAAGCATATCCCATATACCTGCAGCTGCTCCTGTCTTTTTCCAATTCCCGGCATCCAAGGAGGTCCAGTCCCTAGCAGAGGAGCTCGGACTCAACAGTATTTCATAGGAAAAAGTGAAGGACAAATATTTGAAGACCGTGGGGACCGCAGATGTTTACTACATAAGGGAACAGCAGAAGATAAAGGGGGCTGTGACTTTGCTGCCAGCAGCAGGGTGTTAACAGGGAAGAGGGACTTTGACTGCTGAGATTCACTGGCAGTGAGACTTTAGGAAGCTACTTAACCACTCGAATTCTCAGTGTCATGTCAATTAGGTGTAAGAATAATCGCCCTGGCCACTGTTGCTCAGTGGTTAGAGTGTAGGGCCCACATACCAAAGGGTCATGGGTTTGTTCCTGGTCAAGGGCATGAACCTGGGTTGCAGGTCAATCTTCAGTCCCAGTCGGGGCCTGTGTGGAAGGCAATCAATTGACACATTGATGTTTATCTCTCTCTCCCCCTCCCTCCTTCCCTTCCACTCTCTCTAGAAAACAATGGAAAAAATGTCCTCGGGTGAGGATTAACAAAAAACAAAACAAAACAAAACAAAAAGAATAACACCTAATTCTTGGGGGTGATGTAAGGATGAGAAGCAATCCTATAGGTACAATGCTTACTAACTATACTGATTAAAATTATAGCATTTATATAAATATA
>NW_005370153.1:1006485-1014520 GCF_000412655.1 Myotis brandtii
ATTTGTATTATAATATATAATGTTATATATATATTTATAATCATGTTTGAGACTTGTTGAATCTGATTTGTGAAAATTGTTAAAACCCCAAATAAAATCTGATTTGCCCAAACTGACCAGCATGTTATGGTTTTATTAAGGATCCAAATCTGGCCTCAGTGTGACCTCACCCAGCTCTTCTGTTAAGCTGCCCTGGACACTGAGCACACTGCTCCCAGAGCACACAGGACAATGTCGCTGGACATGGACTGTACCTGCTATTTCTTAATAATGGTCAGGACTCTTCTGATTGTGACAGGACTCTTACTCAAAGCAGCTTATAGAACACAACAAAAGGAAATATATGGGCTTATGTAACCATTAGTTCCATTACAAACTAATGGCCACCTAATCCTGGACTAGCTTTCCCATTCTTTCCCTCTTTAAAATGTAAAATGTGGAGAGTGATGTCAGAGGAATGGTGGCATAAGGGTGCAGTTTTTCCTCACAAGTTAACCATCTATAATTCAACAAAGAAATCCCTAAGCAACAGACACCTGCCTGAGAGGCTCACACACTGAAACACCTAAAGGTGAGCATCCGGGAATATACAGGGAAATGAGAAAGGAGGAAAGCCCAGACGGCCGGCAGACGCAGCCCTGCAGCCGGGAGCTCGTGGCTCTGGTGGCTGGAAGAGGGGGGAAAGCCAGTGGTAGCAGGCACTTCTCTTGGCTGGGCAGGAGGAACAGAGAGCTGCAGGGGGCAGCCTAGCAGGGTGAGCTGCAAGCAGCAAGAGAGCAAATAGTGTCTGAGTCAACAGATGACTGACAGAGCACGGGGTGCTGCCATGCAGCTCCCCACTATTGGGCTGAGTGGTGGTTTGTCTGGTAAGCAAAGTGGTGGTTTGTCTGGTAAGCAAAGTGGTGGTTTGTCTGGTAAGCAAAGTGGTGGTTTGTCTGGTAAGCAAAGTGGTGGTTTGTCTGGTAAGCAAAGTGGTGGTTTGTCTGGTAAGCAAAGTGGTGGTTTGTCTGGTAAGCAAAGTGGTGGTTTGTCTGGTAAGCAAAGTGGTGGTTTGTCTGGTAAGCAAAGTGGTGGTTTGTCTGGTAAGCAAAGTGGTGGTTTGTCTGGTAAGCAAAGTGGTGGTTTGTCTGGTAAGCAAAGTGGTGGTTTGTCTGGTAAGCAAAGTGGTGGTTTGTCTGGTAAGCAAAGTGGTGGTTTGTCTGGTAAGCAAAGTGGTGGTTTGTCTGGTAAGCAAAGTGGTGGTTTGTCTGGTAAGCAAAGTGGTGGTTTGTCTGGTAAGCAAAGTGGTGGTTTGTCTGGTAAGCAAAGTGGTGGTTTGTCTGGTAAGCAAAGTGGTGGTTTGTCTGGTAAGCAAAGTGGTGGTTTGTCTGGTAAGCAAAGTGGTGGTTTGTCTGGTAAGCAAAGTGGTGGTTTGTCTGGTAAGCAATGCTTTTGTTCCGGCCCTCCGGTCCAGTTTAAGAACCCATTGTGGCCCTCGAGTCAAAAAGTTTGCCCACCCCTGTGCTAGAAAATACTGATAGGCAATTTAGTGCACTCAGAAAATAAATCAATGAACAAAATGAATATTTTACCAAGGAAATTGAACTTTTAAAAAAGAACCAATCAGAAATCCTGAAAATGTATGCAATTAAGGAGATCAAGAGTGAACTACTGAGCATAGAAAACAGAACCAACTAGTTAGAGGAAAGAACTAGTGATATTGAAGATAGGAATCAAGAAATGGTGCAAAGGGAAGAAGAGAGAGACCAGAAAATAAAGAAAAATGAAAGAGCTCTAAGAGACCTATCTGACTGCATTAGAAAAAGCAATATTAGAATTATAGGCATTGTAGAGGAAGAAGAGATGAGGTATGGAATGAAAAGTCTATTAAAAAAATAGTGGATGAGAACTTCCAAAACCTACGGAAAGAATTAGATCCTTAAGTCCAAGAAGCAAACGGAACACACAATTACCTCAATCAAAAGAGGACCTCTTCAAGGCACTTATATCGAAGCTGTCAAAAATTAATGACAAAGAAAAAATTCTCAAAGCTGCTAGGGAAAAGGAGGAAGTGACCTACAAAGGACTTGAATTTCAATCAACTTCTAGTAGAAATTCTGCAAGCCAGAGAAAGTGGAACCGGGTGGAGTAAGTGGATAGAGTGCAGAATCTCAAAAGGAAGGCAGGAGAAGGTGGGTGGGTGGGAGGTAATCAACCAAAGACCTTGTATGCATATATGCATAACCCATGGAAACAGACAATAGGGTGGTGAAGGCCTGGGGCAGAGGGCAAGGGCAGGCTAGAGGGGAGGTCAATGAGGGAAAAAAGAGGACATATGTAATATTTTCAACAATAAAGATTTATTTTACAAAAAGGAAGTGGAACCAAATATGCAAATGCATGAAAGAGAGAAATTACTAGTCACAAATAATTTATCCAGCAAAATTATTCTTTAAATATGAAGGAGAAATAAAGACATTCCCAGACATACAGAAGCTGAGGGATTCTATTACTAGAAAACCACCATTGCTGGAAATACTCAAGGGAGTTTTTCTACCTAAAACAAAGAACATAAGGTCACATCACTATGAGTAAGATCATCAAAAAAAACTTACAACATGAACAGGAATAATTTGTGACAACAAAAACATACAAGGGGAAGGGAGAAAGGTCTGAACTGGCAAAGGAAGATGAAGGTCAGATGCACTAAAACAAACAAACAAACAAACAAAAAACAAAGAAAACAATGGTATATATGCAACTTCATATCTTATAAACCTAATGGTAACCACACACAAAACTCCCAAAACCAGGACATATCGCTTAAAAAAAGAGGAAACAGAGGAAAGACATATGGCATTCCACTAAACAAACAAACAACAACAAAAAAAACAGGAAGAAACATAAAGGAAAAGACCCAATGGAAGCACAGAGCTACCAGTAAACAAAAGATAAAATGGCTAAAGGAAATCCTCACACATCAATAATTACCCTAAATGTAAATGGTCTGAATTCACCAATAAAGAGGTACAGAGTAGCAAAGTGGACCAAAAAACAAAGCCCAAACATATGCTGCCTACAAGAGACACAAAAGCAGCAAAGACAAAGGTAGTTTTTAAGTAAAAGGGTGGAAAATGTTTCTCCAAGCAAATAACATCCACAAAAAGCAGGTGTAGGCATACTTACTAGTATACCTGACAAAATAAATTTCAAGATAACAAAGACAACAAGAGACAAAGATGGACAATTTATAATGATAAAGAGAACATTACATCAAGAAAACATAACCTGAAAATACACCTTTCCCAAGAAGACATACGGACAACCAATAGATACATGAAAAGATATTCAATCTCACTGGCAATTAGGGAAATACAGATCAAAACTGCAATGTGATACCACCTTATGTGTTAGAGTGGCCATTATCAACAAGACAAGCAATAACAAGTGTTGGAGAGGTTATGGAAAAAAGGGAACACTCATTTACTGCTGGTGGGAATGTACTAGTAGACTGATACAACCCTGTGGAAAGCAGTCTGGCAAATCCTCAAATAATTAAGAATAGAGCTACCATATGACCCAGCAATCCCACTCCTGGGTATATACTTGTATTTACTGGAAAAACTTGAAATCATGTATTAGCAAATATATATGCACCCCTATGTTTATTGCAGCATTATTCATGATGACCAAGACATGGAAACAACCAAAGTGTCCTGTGCTAGAGGACTGGATAAAGAAGACGTGGTACATATACACAATGGAATACTACTCAGCTAAGAAAGGAAGAAATAGTGCCTTTTGCAACAACATAGATGGGCCTCGAGAACATTATGCTAAGTGAAATAAATCCACCAGAAAAAGCTAAGAACCATATGATTTCACTCATATATGGGACATAAAAAACTGAAAATTGAATACAAACAGCAGTGTGGTGATTGCCCAAGGGAAAGTGGTGGGGGCAAGGGGTTCCTAATTAATGGTGACAGGAGAAGATTTGACTTTGAGTGGTGGGTACATGATGCAATATACAGATCTTGTAACATAGAAACCCACACTTGAAACTTATAAATCAGGTTGACCAATGTCACCCCAACAAATTTAATAAATAAAAAAGTAAAATAAAACGTAAAATGCAATACCACTTAATTATTATTTACTAGAATTTTCCATAAACATGTGGACTAATTACATATTGTTAAGGCATATTTTAAGTAAACTCAATAATTAAAGCTGTGTTAAGCAACTGCATTGGTTAAAGGGGACAAAAAGATCTAGAGTAATTGACCAAACTTAGTCACTTGCCCAACCTAAACTAATCATGGTATTGGTGAGGGTCAATTAGCATATTCCCTTATTATTAGATAGGATAATAAAATATATGTACTTATATATCAACTATTAGAATATAATATTTATAATAATGTTTGAGACTTAACCATAACAGTTAAGGCAACTTAACTATAAGAGCCATGTGAAATCAAATAGGCCAGGTTGGGATCCTTAATAAAACCACAACATACTGGTCAGTTTAGGCAAATCAAATTTTATTTTTTGTGTTAACAATTGTCACAAATCAGATTCAGCAAATCTCAAATGCCAGAATGCTAGGATAATTAATATTGGAACTAAACCATTGCAACTTCTCTCTTTCTTTGGAAGAGAGCTGCTCCTTGAATATCTTTTGCAAGCCACAGTTCTCAAGGTAAATTGTCCTTTTTGACACCTCATGAAATTCATCATTTTAGTTAGAGCGTCCTGGTGTTCCTGACAGGAGCTTTTAAAATTCTGTCTCACAGTACCTAGAATGTATTGTTTGACTGCTACTTGACTTTACATCTTCTTAATTTTTTAAAATTCCCATATGAAGTTTTAAATAAAATAGAATTTCTAACTATAACTTTTAAAAAATGTTAGTAGTTTTTTTGTTTTTGTTTTTGGTGTGTGTGTGTGTGTTAATCCTCATCTGAAGATATTTTTTCTGTTGATTTTTAGAGTGAGTGGAAGGGAGGGGGAGAGAGAGAAACATCAATGTGAGAGAGACACACTGATTGGTTGCCTGCTGCATGTGTCCCGACTGGGTCTGAGTATTGGCCTGAACCCTTTGGTGTGCAGGCCAATGCTCTAACCACTGAACAAACAGCACTGGCCATGGCTAAAGTTTTAGTTTTAAAACGAATTGGACTGATGAACTGGTTGACTTAGTAGAAGAATTTTAAACTTCCTAAATTTTTCTTAGGTCCACTTTCACTTAATGGTTATCATCTTCATCCAATCAGCTTAATTGTGAAAACAATGCTTCCAGAAAATCTGATGTCTTTTTTTAAATTAAATTTATTGGGGTGACATTGGTAAACATGAACATGTAGGTTTTAGGTGTGGGTTTCTATGTTATAAGATCTTTATATTGCACTGTGTGCCCACCACCCAAAGTCAAATCTTCCATCACCGTATATTATGACCCCTTCTCTCTCCCCTCCCCCGATGTCTTGATGATAATGAGACTGGTCTGTGACATTTAATTCTGTCTTTATCCTTCATTTAATTTTCTGTTTCAGTCATATCTCATTCATTGGTCCATTCACATTTTGTCTTTAGGACAGAAAATTGCCTGTATTAGAAAATGCTGTAAGTAGCCCTGGGCTCTGGGTTCTCAGCTGCCATTTGAGTAAATAATGCTTTTTAAATAAAGAGATTGTGCAATTTAAAGGTCATATTATAATGACTCACTTTAGCCTTTAATAGGACCAGCCATCAGAGATAGAGTTAGCAGTAAGATTTGGATAAAAAATATTCACAATTCTGATTTCCATCTGTGCTCCTTGGTAATACTTCCTGAGAACAGCGTGAACAAAATTCCAAAACTAAATAACCAATAGCATAATACACTTTCTAGCATGCTGAGAAATAGAGTGAAGAAAATTAAAGCTCCAATGGTTTCCTATGCAAGATTTCATAAATTATTTTCTAGTACAAAAATGAGGTTGAAATAGCTCTCATAACATATCTTATACTTGTACCAGGTTTAGAGCTATGACAAAAATCCAAATTGTGAGGTATTGCAATATGGACAATATATATAAACTAGAGGCCTGTTGCATGAAGAAGAGATTCGTGCAATAGGCCTTCCTTTCCCCTGGCTGCTGGCCACAGGTTTTCCTCTGGCACCTGGCACCCAGGCCTTCGCGCTGGCCGGGCTCCAGCCAGAGTTGGCCCCGTGGCCGTGAGGCTTTCGCTGCTCCGCCAGCCCCGGCCCCGGGGCTGTCAGGCTTCGCTCCACCACTTGGAGCCTACGTATGCAAATTAACATCCATCTTTGTTAGGTCAATTTGCATACTCTCCTGATTGGCTGGTTAACATAGCGAAGGTATGGTCAATTTACATGTTTGTCTATTATTAGGTAAGGTATGAATGAATATAATTTTAATTATAACTGACATCATTATAACTAAATAGTAAGTATTGACTACTTATTATTTAATTTAATTTAATTTAATTTAATTTAATTTAATTTAATTTAATTTAATTTAATTTAATTTAATATAGTACATAGAGGGTGTCCCAAAAATGTATTGACACTTTGAATGATTATAAAGTCAGTGCTTATTAACATAAAATTCATTTTCAAAATTTAAAAGAATCTAGCCTGGCTGGCGTGGCTCAGTCAACCTATGAACCAGGAGGTCACAATTAGATTCCAGTTTGGGGCACATGCCTCGGTTACAGGCTCCATCCCCAGTAAAGGGCTTGTAGGAGGTAGCCCATCAATGGTTCTCTCTCATCATTGATCTCTCTCTCTCTGTCTGTCTGTCTTTCCCTTCCTCTCTGAAATCAATAAAAATATATTTAAAAATTTTTAAATAATCTAGAGAAATGAATAATTTTTTTTGCCAATGCCTATCTTCAAACTGATTGCCGTTCTGGTCCAGACATTGCTGATAGTGGTGAAGCAATGGAATCACAAACATCAAGAATCATTTTGTTTGGTATCTGTGTGCCCTCAATTCGTGAAGTGTTGCCGGTTTTGTATGGTAAACTTTATGTTTTATGTATCCCCATAAAAAAGTCTAGATTAACTGGGTAACATATGCATATATGCATAGCCCATGGACACAGACAATAGAGTAGTGAAGGCCTGGGAAGGGCAGGTGTGGGGTGGAGAGGGTCAATGGAAAAAAACAAAGGGGGTATTTGTAATACTTTCAACAATAAAGACAAATTTAAAAACAAACAAACAGCCCTAGCTGGTTTGGCTCAGTGGACAGAGTGTAGGCCTGTGGACTGAAGGGTCCCAGGTTCCATTCTGGTCAAGGGCATGTACCTTGGTTGCAGGCACATCCCCAGTAGGGGGTGTGTAGGAGGCAGCTAATGGATGTAACATCGATGTTTCTAACTCTCTATCCCTCTCCCTTCCTCTCTGTAAAACATCAATAAAATATGTTTTTAAAAAAAACAAAGAAAAATTCCTATTAGCAAAATATTGTATTAATTATCTATTAAAAAGGAAAAAAATCTAGTGAATAACTTTTCTTTGTTCAAAGCTTAGTCTGGCTTCACCTATGATTTCTAATCAGTTAAACCTGAAAAGGAGTGAAAATTGAGTTATCAGCTCTTAAAGTGTGTACTAGTATACATTTTTTGGGGGAACACAGGATGTATCCTGTGTCACCCCAAAAATCTATATACTCTTTGAATAATTATAAAGGCAGTGTCTGTACTTCAACTGCATTTTCAAACTTCCAGTAGCATTTTAGGATAAGTTTTCTTTGTTCAAAGCTTAGTCTGGCTAAAAAAGTAACATCAATTGCGCTATCAGCTGTTAAAATGTGTATACACGTTTTGGGGACACCCTGTTTTATTATTATATTTATATAATCTACACTAATAAAAGAGAAACATGGTAATTGGCGTACGACCGCTACCCTTCCCATTGGCTAATCAGCATATCCTTATGCAAATTAACTGTCAGCCAAGATGGCAGCCAGCAGCCAGGCAGCTGGAAGCGAACATGAGGCTGGCTTGCTCCAGTGACTGCAGACTCCAACGTTCCCCGCCT
>NW_005370153.1:1015446-1016347 GCF_000412655.1 Myotis brandtii
GTGCACAAATTTTTGTGCACCGGGCCTCTAGTTATTTATATAAGTATATATAAGTATAATTAGAGTAATTATAATTATAACACCTGGCATATTTTAAATACCCCATAAATAGAAATTTTTTAGGAAAGTTGAACACTTTTTTAGGTGTGTTTAGCACCCTCCCCCTTCATCTGGTTGGGCACATGATACCCGCACATGACTTGGGCACAGACAAGTAGAATATCCTAACCCCTCACTGTGGTTAGTTTAGGCTGGGCAAGTGACTGAGCTGGGTCAATTACTCCAGGTCTTTTTTGTCCCTCTTAACCCATGCAGTTGCTTAACACAGCTTTTATCACTAAGTTTACTTAAAATATGTCACAAGGATATGTAATTAGTCCATATGTTTATAGAAAATTTAATTCTCACAATAGCCCCAATGCAGTAACTATTATGAGGTCCATTTTACAGATGAGAAACTGAGGCCTATAGAGGTTAAGGAACTGGCCAGGATCTGCCAGAGCTCCGGCATAGTTTTTGCTGGCTTCAGAGCCTGGGCTTTTCCCAACAATACTGCTCCATGGAAGTGTTAAATGTATTGGCTTTTTTTCTCTACAGATACCCATGTTTATCACTTCCCACAACTAAACACAACTTTAAAAAAACCACGTTGTTCAGTATACATCATATCTATTTTATTTAACTTTTAATTTTGAAATATTTATAGTGTATTAGGATCATCTAGAGAAACAGAACCAACAGGCTCTGGATGGATTGGAAGATTCCCACTCACAATCTATATTTTGAGTCCACTGCTTCAAATGCATCCTCATAGACACACCTAGGAAAAATGTTTAATTTGGGCATCCCATATCCCAATCAAATCGACACATAAAATTAACCACCACCTAGAGATACAGAG
>NW_005370153.1:1016376-1025494 GCF_000412655.1 Myotis brandtii
CCCCCCTCCCCCCAAAAAAATGCATAGGAAGATACCACCTCACACTCAACCAGCCTCCGCTTAGTGGTAACACATTGCATAACTATAGTTCACTGTCAAAACCAGGAGACTGACCTTGGTATGGTCATATAGCTTATTTTGATTTTATCAGTTTTACAAGCATTCTCTGTTCACCATAGTTTGTTATGGGTTTGTGATACCTCCCAACAAATGGAAGATCTGAATTTTCTCTAGTCAAATATTTTAGTCTTTTTTTAAAAATGGCTCTGACTTTTACGACTTGCTTGCACTTTCCTCACCAGCAAATTATTAACATACCTTTTAATATTTTCTGTTGGTACTTTATGTCTTTTAGAATTTACTTTTTGTATATTGTAAACAAATCTAATTTCATTCCCCCTTCAATGTCCAGCCAGTTGTTATAACACCATTTATTGAGTACCCAACCTTTCTTCCTAATTAGAATGCCAACTTTATCATAGCCTTTTGTCTTTTAGTACTATTTGGTTCCACTTTTCTTTTATTCTATTACTGTGCCGATATTGTGTAATATAAATGTAATTTTCAAAAGTGTATAGCTGAATATTGAACTTTTAACAAGGAAATGGTACTGACATGAGCCTCCGAAGCATGAACAGCTTCCCCTTTCTCTAAGTCCATCAGGGTCCTGTGAGGGCTCTGAGCCAAATGCATGTGTCATCCACGTGTGATGAGGTCACACTAAGTCAATAAAGGTGGGTTTACACCATAAATGTGATTGCGTGTCTCTTCTAAAAGCAGTTCACTTCAATTTTTTAACACAACTTTCTGTCCAAATACTTCTGTGGTCGATAAATGACCATTCTGGTCTAGTGGAAAAAAATTGGTATTAGAATAAAAACCCTCCCCATTTATTAACTGTGAGGTTTTGAGCAAATTACTTAACCTCTCAAAAGCTCAGTTTCCTCTTTCTTTTTTAAAATTATTATTATTTAAAAAAATATTTTTATTGATTTCAGAGAGGAAGGGAGAGGGAGAGAGAGATAGAAACATCATTGATGAGAAAGAATGATTGATCGCAACCCAGGCATGTGCTTTTGCCCAAAATCGAACCGGGGACCCTTACAGTCTGCAGGCTGACACTCTATCCACTGAGCCAAACCAGGAGGGCTCAGGTTCCTCTTTCTGAAAAAGAAAACAACACAGGTGGCAGGATGTGAATCAGGGCTCTGCTCCTGGCGGTGGTGGAATGGGTGCCCCGGGGTTGCCTGTGGCCTGGCAGCTCTACCTCAAGGACCACCGCGTCCCTACCATTCGAGAACTGGCCCTTCTGGGGGGCTGTGACTGCACCCCCTGCAGCTTCATCCACTGTCCACTGAGAACGAGCCCGGCGTGGCCCAGCGTTTCTTCTGCTTCCAGGAGCTGGATGGCTGGGAGCCAGGTGGCGACCCAAAAGCATACAAAGCATTCACATCTGTGCTCTCCTTTCTGTCGGGAAGCAGTTTGAAGAATTAACTCTTGATGAATTTTTGAAATTGGACAAAGACAGAGTCAAAAACAAAAGTGCCAAGGACGCCAACAGTAAGCAGGAAGGATCTGAAGAAACTGCAGAGAGAGTCCGCTGTGCCTCTGAGCAGCGGGCAGCCACCGAGTCGGCCTCCCGCCACACTCCCCGGCCCCGGCGTGGAATGGTCATTGCAGCAGCCCTGTCCTCAGTGTCACCAGCCTCTCCGTGGGGCTAGGAACGTCGACACTGTGAAATGAGAATATTGAAACTGCAGCTTGGCTTTCTCTTGCAAGTGATGCCCCGGCTACTTCTGTCTTTGCAGCTGATGGTGCTGAGTACAGTGGCTGATTCTTTTTTCCTTTGGTCGTGTTTGCTTCATTGATCCTGGACTGGCCAGGGAGGGAAGGGCAGAGGTTTGGTCACGTGGGCAGAGCCCTTCCACAGCGCAGTGTCTGGGCTTCGTGTTGACTGGCTTTGGAACCTGAGATTTGATGTGAATGCGATCGCAGGTCCATTGTTGCTGGACAAATAGAGAATTGAGGACGCCACTTTAAGTTTTATTTGCGTAATCTAAACTCACAATGTGCGTTTTTTTGTGTACCCAATACTCTGTGTGGTATCTCATGTTGGCAAGTCCCGCCACCATCCTTTTACCCGCCAGACCTCTGACTGTGCTGTGTGCATTCAGGGGTCTCCTCACCTGGTTTGTCATGTTGTCATCTTCAAGGCTGCAGAGGGACCACCGGGGGCATTGAGCCCCGGGCTGCAGGGAGAGCTTGTCTGGGCTTCGTGTTGACTGGCTTCGTGTTGCTGGACAAATAGAGAATTGAGGATGCCACTTTAAGTTTTATTTGCATAATCTAAACTCACAATGTGCGTTTTTTGTGTTCCCAATACTCTGTGTGGTATCTCACGTTGGCAAGTCCTGCCACCATCCTTTTACCCGCCAGACCTCTGACTGTGTTGTGTGCATTCAGGGGTCTCCTCACCTGGTTTGTCATGTTGTCATCTTCAAGGCTGCAGAGGGACCACCGGGGGCATTGAGCCCCGGGCTGCAGGGAGAGCCCCTCGCGTGACAGGCCCGAGTGGCTGGGAGGGACAGAGGAGGCCTGACGTCTGGAGTAAAGCTGGCTTCTGGCTTTCAGGTGGTTGAAGACTCCTCCCCTCCATTGGGCACATGGCAAGGTCACATATTTCTCTAAATCAGGCAAGGAAGCCCTAGCCGGTCTAGCTCAGTGAATAGAGCACTAACCTGCACATTGAAGGGTCCCGAATTCCATTCGGGTCAAGGGCACATTCCCCGGGTGGCGGGTTTGATCCCCAGTAGGAGGCATGCAGGAGGCTAACGAACAATATTTCTCATCATTGATGTTTCTATCTATCTCTTCCTCTCCCTTCCTCTCTGAAATCAATAAAGATATATGTATTTTTTAAAAAATATAACAGACAAGGGAAAGATCCTTAATGTCAGACACGGCATTTTCAGGGCTGGCTCGGTGCTTCATCCTCTCTGTAGCTGGAAGAGTGCAGAGCAGATTCTTCCCGGAGTCCTGCTCTGGACAAACTATCATCCACCAACAGCGCAGGCAGGAGTGGGAGGAAAACCCAGGAAAGGGACTCCTGGGCTTACAGTTCCAGTATTCTGCAAACAGCTATTTCCCATTAGTGATGTGTGTTAGGGGTTTGTTAATTCACCTTTCTGATACCAGTCTTCCTAAAGTAGGACATGGAATAAATTAATTAAAAAATTGAAGAAAAAAAAAATAACACAGAATTGAACTATTACACGAAATAATAAGCATAAAACACTATGCATAGTGCCTTGTACATGTCCGTTGTTAATGAAATACTAGTGACTTATTGAGGGAGAGAAACATTATATCTTTTGATCTGAATAAAGGCCCCTTTTAACCCATTACATTCAGGCAGCTGGAAAATTTGTAAATTAAAAGTGATTTATGAGCTTTTATGAAATGCACTGTTTGGGTACTATCTGGGGAATACAAATAATTATCTGATATAGTCCTTGCTCTTGGTAAGTTCACAGTTTGATTAAGATTCAGACATTGTAGCCTAACCGGTTTGGCTCAGTGGATAGAGAGAGCATCAGCCTGTGGACTAAAGGGTCCCAGGTTCGATTCCGGTCAAGAGCATGTACGTCAGTTGGGGGCACATCCCCAGTAGGGAGTGTGCAGGAGGCAGCTGAATCAATGTCTCTCTCTCATTGATGTTTCTAATTCTCTATCCCTCTCCCTTCCTCTCTGTAAAAAATCAATAAAATATATATTTTTTAAAAATTCAGATATTGTAGAAGAGAGGAATATCTTTTTTAAGTTTTTCTGACAGCATCTTTTCTTACCCTTTGAGGACATCACCACCTGACTCTCAATTCATATGTTGGTAGGCATATTTGTCATAGGCCTTGCCTTTTGGAGATGTCCACCTTCTAAATACCATAATGTTTTACATCTGGAAGTGGGAGCCCTATCAGCTAAATAAATTCTGAGACTTTTGCTAGCGCTATTGAGAAAGAAAATATTTCTACCAAATTTTTCCTAGTAAAAATGAAATCTGAGCTCCCATGGGACATCATCATAAAAAACCACACACAAAAAAACAAAACCCAACAACAACAACAACAACAAAACATGCCACCATGAAAGATCGTAGAGCTGGGAGACAATGGAGGGACAGACCAGCATGATGCCATTGTTGGAGCTCCTGTATGTGTGTTCATTCCTTGAATTTCCTAGTTATCTTTTCGGTTTAAGCTAGTTTAAGCTCTGTTTCTGTTGTTTTCAACTAAGAGCTCTGACCAATATGGGAATATAATACAGATATGAAAAACATATAAGACACCTGACGGTGTGGCTCAGTGGTTGAGTGTCAAACCATGAACCAGGAAGTCACGGTTGAATTTCTGGTTAGGTCACATGCCCAGTTTGTGGGCTCCATCCCAGTAGGGGGCCTCTAGGAGGCAGCCCATTGATGATTTTCTCTCATCATTAATGTTTCTATTTCTCTCTCCCTCTCCCTCTCTCTGAAATCAATAAAAAACATGTTAAAAAAATGAAAAAACTATACAAGGAAGCTTACAAAGCCATGTTAAAAAAAATGAAAAAACTATACAAGGAAGCTTACAAAGCAACATAATCCTTAAAAAATTTGAAAGTTTGCCCTAGCTGCTTTGGCTCAATGGTTAAGGCATCAGCCAGCAGACTGAAGGGTCCTTGGTTCGATTCTGGTCAAGGGCATATACCTACGTTGCAGGCTCAATCCCCAGCCCAGGTCAGGGTATGTGTGGGAGGCCACCAATCAATGCATCTCTCTCACACCAATGTTTCTCTCTCTGTCTCTCCCCTTCCCACTCTCTCTAAAAATCAATGGAAAAAATATCCGTGGGTGAGGCTTAACTAAAATAAAAAATAATTTTAAGAAAATGGCAAGTTCATTTCTCTTTCTAGGCATAACTCTTCCAAGTCTAGTTCACACAATCTGGGGAGGAGTTTTGGGAAGAGATGATAGGCACTGGTAAAATTTCAAAAATTGAGGTTCCATTGACCCTTGGAGATAATAACTAGCCTGTATTATGTATCCTAGAGTTTTACCATATTGCTTGGGTATTCCCAGCATTTTTCCTTGTGGAGAAGAACTGAGATGGATTTAATTTAAAAAAACAGAAAGAATTCCTTTTGGTGTAACGATTAAGTGGGGGCAATGTTCAGGCATGGCAGGAAGAGTCCTGGGGTGGGAATGGCCCATAGAGAGTGCTTTCTTCTGTTGTCCCCTCTATTTCTAACCATTCACTGGGAATATCTTTGGGGTACTGGAAATCTCTGCCCACAGAACATAGCTTCCTGCCACAGAGCTCAGCATAGGGTCGCTCTTTTGCTTTAAAACATTACATTTTAGCCCTGACCAGTTTGGCTCAGTGGATAGAGCGTCGGCCTGCGACTGAAAGGTCCCAGGTTCGATTCCGGTCAAGGGCATGTACCTTGGTTGCGGGCACATCCCCAGTAGGAAGTGTGCAGGAGTCAGCTGATCAATGTTTCTCTCTCATCGATGTTTCTGGCTCTCTATCCCTCTCCCTTTTTTCTCTCTGAATATCAATAAACTATATTTTTTAAAAAACACATTACATTTTACATAAAAATGATGACATCAACATACAATTATGTTGAAAATAGGTATTAGATCATAAACCAAGTAGATATCTGTCGTTGAGGTCAGTTAATAACATTTCCCAGAGCTAAGGCATACAACTGACAAGTTCTGGTCCAAGTGACATGAAAAAGGTGATAGACTCTGAAACACAGAGAAGGACCAGTCACTGGCTCTGGCCTCCCTAGGACAACACAAGGGGCACTGTGAGAACAAGGGCATGAGGAATTAGTCCAACCTAGGTTTGGCCCATGGCCCTGTTGCTTGACAGTTATTAGGGGCTCAGTGTTCTCTTCTGCAGAAGGGAATAATAACAATACCCATCTCAAATGATTTTGAGAGCATTTGATAAGGTGTTGGCCACAGACCATATATACACTCAGTATATGTTAGCTGTTATCATTGCTATTATCATCATCGTTGTTGATGTTGGTTTTATTAAAATAAGAAAGGTGGATAATTTTAGGAAGCGACTGTGCTGAAGGCAGCCTGACTCACTTTACAGGTTTGCTTCAGGCTGGTATATTCTGTTAGAGCAACACTGTCCACTTGAGAACCAGATAGGGATTGGGTGATGAACGTTTCGTTACATATGCTTTGGACCTCAGTAAGTTTAGAGTAGAATAGGAAGAGAGAATTCCACCAAATGGAAACAAACGTGTTTGTTACTATAATATTGTTAAAGCATGTTGCATGTAATGCAAGGAAATCAGCAGCTTTATTCTTTTTTCCTTATCATTATGATAAGGAAGTATCAACAGTATCTGAGTGCTTTATCTGGCCCAAATAAACGCATGCTTCTATTGCTAGCAGTTTTCCTCTTTCCTTGAATTACAAATGCTACAATTAACAAAGTATCTCCCTGTGAATACTGTACATGTTTAACTACATTATATTTGTCTCCATAGTCTCCAAATCTATACACTGTATATAAAAGGCTAAGGGACCAGCCGACCGGCTGGTAGATATGATGCACACTGATCATCAGGGGGCAAACACTCAATGCAGGAGTTCGGAGCAACAGCAACTTTGCAGAGTGCTCTCTTGCACTCTGGGACCCCTCGGAGCATGTCAGACTGCCGGTTTCAGCTTGATCCCCGCAGTCCAGGCCAAGGTATCCCACCTGCTGGAGGGACCCCACTCACTCCACAGATGCCCTTCGAGCCCCAGCTCCGCCCCAGGTGCAGCTGGCCGGAGAGGGACCTCAGGAGGTTGGCTCCAGGGCGTGACCGGCCTGTCTCTCCCAGTCCCGCCTCACCGGCCACCTTCTAATCAATTTCCTTTCAATGTGCACGAATCCATACACCGGGCCTCTAGTATTCAAATAAAATGTAAGGGTTTATTACCTAAATCCAAACATCTAGGTATTTGAAAGCATTGACTTCAGTGACCACAGCAAGACTAAGAAAATCCACCAAGAGCATGACATATTGGAGTGAATTCTCAGGGTAGATTGTTCAAGAAAACAGGTGATTATTATTAGCTTTAGATATTGTCCAAGCAGAATTCACACAGCTGGAGCATATCTGCATTACATTCTGTGTCTTTGTACTGCAAGTTTCTTAGAGTTTATTGTGACTTAAGGATTTGAGAAATTTTCCTTTGAATTGATTTAATTTCCAAGATTAAACATTCATGGTGTTGTTACATGCGATTTACTCTGAGTCAGCACTTTTTAGTTGTATTGTTCATTTATACATATATTTTTGCTTCTTCAGTTACAAATACGTGGTGCAAAAATGTTGATTTTTAGCATTGACTTGGGGATTAGGGTGTGAGTTTTACCTGATTAAAGTGTTTAGTTCTTGAGTAACTCTTGTAACTTAAATATTTACTTTGCTGCTGTGCACCAGTCTCCATTTCAATGGAAAATTGACTTTGTAAGGGAAAATTTGGTGCCATCCAGTGTCGACAGTATGAATTGCAGCATAAGCACAACTGTGAGGAAAGAATTCCAAATTGAAAGTGTACCTGGTTCCTTAGTATACCCTGCAATTCACAGAGGTATTATTAATTATTAAAAATAGTATAAGTTTGAAATTACATTGACCTGTAACATGAGACAATATAATATAGAAAGTGAAACATGGAATTAGAGACTGGAAACGAATGTTCTAAAGTTGCTTCATTTGTAAAATAGAAATATGTTATCTACATGGCCAACAGCTGGAAAATGTATATTCTTCAAGATCTAAATGTCAACTACACATAATACTTTGGCAATACTACATTAGATTTTAAATTTAGGATTGTGGAGCTCTACACTCACCCAGGACCTCACCAGCCTCCTTCTATCTGTGACCTTGAACATGCAGCTTCATCTAGTGGTCCGTGATGGCTGCTTGAGTTCTCAGACCTGGTTGAATGGTCCAAGACTTACTCTGCCCCATAAATTTGTGTCTTTTTTATGGAAAGTTCTTATTTAATGGAATACTTGGTATGAAAACAATATCAATATAGTCTTCTATCAGTGGAAGATACATACATGCATACATACATACATTTACTTATGCCAAAATGAACAAGCATGAAAATAATATCAATATAGTCTTCTATCAGTGGAACATACATACATACATACATACATACATACATACATTTACTTATGCCAAAATGAACAAGGAAAGTAAACCAATGCAATTGGCCCTATTATACCAGTGGTTCTAAAAGAGTGGTTCTCAACCTTAGCCAAATGTTGTAATTACTTGGGGAGCTTTAAAAATACTGATCCTTGGATACCAGGAATTCAAAATTCTGGTTTAATTTGTCTAAGGTGTGGTTTGGCCACCAACAAGTTTCAAGACCTTCCCAGGCAATTCTAAGTGCAACAACACGGAGAACCTTCTAAGTGCAGAATCACCAAGCACACCTGTGCCCTTCCCTTCCCCACCTCTCCTTTCATCATGCTGCAGTTAATCTGGAGTGAGGCCCACACAGCTGTAGATTTTTTAAAAAGCTCCTACAGTGATTCTAACTGTAGTCTGGGCCAAGAATCTCTGCAATAGATGAGAGTTTTTTTCATGATTTTTTTTTTTTTTTGCCATTCTATGTACTGACTCATACTTGAATTTGCAAAGTTCAATTAAATGATCAATTTCTGGGATAGGAAAATACAATCATACTGTAAATTTAGCTTTCCATATAGGAGCACCTAATTAAAAACTCAAAATTCCTCCTAGTTTAACTGGAATGCTGAAGTGGTAATAGAAATACAATTAACTACCATTTTACACTGCTGTGTTTATATACTGTTTCCAAGCTTTTTCAATTGTTAGGTATCCTATCCTATACAGTGGGGCCTTGACTTACGAGTGTCCCGACTAATGAGTTTTTTGAGATACCAGCTGTCTCTCGGCCGATTTTTTGCATTGAGTTGATAGAGTAATTTGAGTTAACGAGCTCCTTAACAAGCTCCTTAACGAGCTCGGTCTCGGAACGAATTAAACTCGTAAGTCAAGGCCCCACTGTACT
>NW_005370153.1:1026135-1054296 GCF_000412655.1 Myotis brandtii
TTTTTGTGCACCGGGCCTCTAGTCTATAATAATAAAAGCGTAATATGCTAATTAGACCAGACATCCTTCTGGACAAAGCCGGGGCTGTGAGGGAAGCCCGGGTCCTGGGTGCCTGCCAACAGCTGGAGGGAAGCCTGGGTCCCGAGTGCCAGAGGGAAGCTGGTGCCAGCAGCCAGGGGAAGGAAGGCCTACTCTTGCATGAATTTTGTGCATTGGGCTTCTAGTCTGTACATAATTTGATTCCATGTCAATGGCTAAAACTTTGCTTTTGAAGCTCTCAGCACAAAATGATTTTAGTGTTGGAATGATTCTTCAGAAACTATATAACCTTTCCTACTGATGCCAACACTCAGGATACTCTGGGTTGTGCTGGAAGTTCCTTATCTTTCCAAAGGAATTCTTTATGCCACTCACGTTGCCTCTTTACAAGTTCTTATATACAGGGTAGCCTGGCTGTTGCAAAGCCAGTTATACTGGGAACCTCAGAATCTTGATGCGATCCACAGTTTGGCCATGAAGTCGCTGACCAGTGTCATCTTTGTGCTCCACGTAGGGCTGACTTACAAGGTGTACTTCCCAATCTTAGAAGCAAGTTGACTCATGCGGAGCATTTTCAGTTTGGGAGCTTTCACTCATAGGCCTGCCTGTCTGAGTCCCCTTGACCTCCAGCTACAGCTCTGAGTGATAACCTCAAATAGGGAAGTCTGACTCACAAAATGCGTGAGAGCAGGGCTCTGCAAACTGGAGGGCACCAGTGAAGAGTCACTGCTGCTGACTGACGTGTCAGGGAAACTGAAGTAAAAAACAGGAATTCAAACAGTTTTTGTCCTTTTTCATCTGACGTATTTCACTTAGCATAATACCCTCAAGATCCATTCATGCTGCTGCAAATGGCAGTATTTCATCTTTTTTATGGCTGAATCCTATGCCATTGTATCCACATCTTCTTTATCCATTCATTCATTGGTGGACACATAGGTTGCTTCCATGTATTGGCTATTGTAATTAGCGCTGCAATGAACATAGGGGTACATATATGTTTATGAATTGGTGTTTTCATATTTTGGGGGTAAATACCCAGAAGAGGAATTGTTGGATCATATGGTACCTCTATTCTCAATTTTTAAAGGAACAGCCTAAAATTTGCATAATGTTATTAAACAATGTTACCTCAATAAAGTTAATAAATTTTTAAAAATCCAGAAATATATTTGCAAAACAGCTACTGGAGGCTATAATTTCTTTGTGCCTCACATTTCCTTTTTGAGGCCAAAGGTTTTTTTTTCTGTATGGTAATAAAAATGAATCCCAATAGGGAAATCAAGTGAATATTTGAATAAAATCAGACAGATTCTTTAAGAAATATCTCAAAGAAATCCTATAATACACTGTGTGGAATGTGTGTCCCACTGGGTTCCATTAAATGATACTGCATGTGAGGGGAAGACTTACCTTCCACCCCTTCTTAATGTCTTTTGGTGAATCCTTTTTATTTTTCCAATTCTTTTTCCTCTTTCAGTTTTCCATTCTCAAATCACTTTTTTCCTCCTTCTACATTTACTCCCAAGGTGACTTAATTCATGTGCCTGGCTTATGTTCTATCTATGGTAGTTGGGATACTTCAGTACCTTACAAAGTATGTACTTAACTTTGAAGTACTTAATATTGGGGATGGATGCCAAATTTTTATCTGCAGTTAGGCCAGCTCACCTGGACTTCAGACTTATAAATTCAGGTGGTTACCTAACACTTCCATTTGGATATTTAGTGGGCATTTCACATATAACATAGCTACAAACATATTTTTGACTTTCTCCCTTAGATCTGTTCTGTCTCAGCATTCTCCTTCATAGTATATGGCAGCTCCATTCTTCTAGCTTCTGGGGCAAAAAACCTGTAGCCATTCATGGCCCCTCTTTATCTTGTACTCTTAAGCTCAACATGTTAGCAAATTCTGTTGGCTCCATCTTTGAAATATATTGTGTCAGGATTTAATTAGAGAAGCAGAACCATTGACAGATCTATATCTCTATCTAAAAAGATTTGTTTTAGGGATCTGATTTCAGGGGACAGTTGTGGGAGCTGGTTAAGCTGTCCCCATAAAACTGTTGTCATCACATCTGATACTGGATTTTGAAGTCCACAGCCCAGGTAGTCAGGAAGGGTAGATGGATGATATAAATATGTATAGATGTAGATATACTTATAAATAGATATATAAATGTTTATGGATATATTTACAAATATACACACACATATATATTATATATCTATATCTATATATTTCTGCTTCCAGATTTGTCCCACCCTAATCAGCATGGAACGGATTTATAAAAAATGGAATTCAACCTAACCAAATTGACAAGTCACCACAATCAAATCCCTGTTAACTTGGCATCTATATACATCTCCTAAAACTATACTTAATCTCAAATTATGATAATAAAATAGTCATACTACCACCTAACTTGCTACAACCATATCACATACAACTGAAAAACATTGCAAGTCTCTTTTTTATCTTTAGGTGTTAATTCTTCTCTCAGCTGACTCACACTCCACTTTGATATTCTGTTAACTTAAATACTGAATTTAACTACTATTACTGCATTTTATATTAGATAAAAAGTTGTGAAAGAAGGAAGAAAAAAATATTAATATGAAAATAAGTAAAACTACTCATAACTATTACAGTCCTCATTTTTGCAATAGGTCATCCTATCTAATAAAGAGAATATGCTAATTGACTGCCCCACCCTCAAAGATGGCGGTGCCCACAGCCAATAAGGAGGGAATATGCTAATTGGCTGCCACGCCTTCAAAGATGGTGGCACCCACAGCCACAAGATGGCTGGCAGGGGATGGCAGTGTGGGCGATCAGGTCAGCAGAGGAGGGCAGTTGGGGTTGATCGGGCCGGCAGGGGAGGGCAGTTGGGGGCAACAAGGCCGGCAGGTGGGATTGGGCCTAAACCAGCAATCAGACATCCCCCTAAGGGTCCCAGATTGGAGAGGGTGCAGGCTGGGCTGAGGGACACCCCCCAGTGCACGAATTTGTGCACCGGGCCTCTAGTCTATATAATAAAAGCCTAACGACCAGAACGACTGGTCACTATGATGCGCACTGACCACCAGAGGGCAGATGCTCAAAGCAGGAGCTGCCCCCTGGTGGTCAGTGCACTCCCACAGGAGGAGCACTGCTCAGCCAGAAGCTGGGCTCATAGCTGGTGAGTGCAGTGGTGGTGGTGGGAGCCTCTCCTGCCTCTGCAGCAGCAGCACTAAGGAGCGAGCCAAGCAGTAAGAAGCAGCGAGCAGGTGGGCAGTAAGGAGCAAGGGTCCCGGACTGCGAGAGGGTGCAGGCTGGGCTGAGGGACACCTCCAGTGCACAAATTTTGTGCACTGGGCTTCTAGTATTTTATAAATAGAAGCTTATAACTACTATTTATAATTATCTTCTTCTACTACCCCTTCCATATGTCCTCTGCCCTGAGCATTGACCTCAACTAATCATGGTTCTTTACCTGCTGAGGTGACTCTAGCTTTCATTCCAAAGGGATCTGAGCCATTAGCAGTTTTACTTAAATTGGATCACTGTTGTTTTTCATGGACTTTACTCAGAAGACATGATAGAGGTGTCCTAGAGACGCTCCTGTTTTTCACACAAACTGCTTTTTCTCTCATTATGTACTAGCAATCCCTTTTCACTCAAGATCAATCAACCCCTAGCAGTCATCCCCTCTTTTGCCTGTTGTTTCAGTGTCACGAGGAGCTCAAAGTGGTCAGGTGCCAGTCTCAACTCTCAGTACATTAGATTCACTGTTATGTCCCCTAACAGTAAATTTAATATAGTGACAAAGTGTTAGGAAATTTATTGAGGTTGAACATTTAAGCCATATGCTCCATCTAACTTTTACCAATAATTAAATTCATTATTTGATCTCTATCAGATTCCTCATCTATTAGGATAGAGAAGTGCTATTTATTGGCTCTGTAAAGCCACAATCACAAGGTCCAGAAAAATGAAATAAATGTAAGTATGTCATTTTAAAAGTTATACCCAACCATGTCAGTTTAGAAATGTTTAGAGTAGACATTAGATATCTGTCCTTCCAGGACTTAGGCTGAGCTTACTGAAGTTCTGAATTGTCAGGGATCCCTTTGCACATGCCTTTGTTCCAGTTAAGCCCTTACAAAGACATAGCTGCTGCACTTGGAGTCTGAAACTCTCAATATTGTGGGAGGGTGGGAAGTAATCAACCAAGGACCTTGTATGCGTATATGCATGACCCATGGACACAGACAATGGAGCGGTGAGGGCCTACGGTGGGGGGGGGGGCAGGGGGGGACTGGAGGGGAAAAAGGGGGACATATCTAATACTTCCAACAATAAATAATAATAATTATTTTTTTAATATATTTTATTGATTTTTTACAGAGAGGAAAGGAGAGGGATAGAGAGTTAGAAACATCAATGAGAAACATCGATTCAGCTGCCTCCTGCACACCCCCTACTGGGGATGTGCCTGCAACCAAGGTACATGCCCTTGACCGGAATCGAACCTGGGACCCTTCAGTCCACAGGCCGACGCTCTATCCACTAAGCCAAACCGGTTAGGGCATAAATAATTATTTTTAAAAATTCAAAAAAATTTTGCCAGTACTCAATTTCCTTATGGCTGATAAGTAAGTCCTTCCTTGACTCTAAATCATTACAGGATGTTTTATTGTTTCCCACGTTAGGAAAGCTGTCCCTGAAGTGTGTTGAGCATATAAGAAAGGTGGTTGATTTAAAAAAACAAAACACAAAAAACAGTAGCAGCAGACCTTCGAATTCAACCTGTAAAATATTTACTTTAGCTGAAATATTTTCTACTTTTTTTCAGTTATGCACATACCTTCTGCTTTCAGAATCCTTTGACAATTGTAACCAGAGAGAGAGAGAGTTTTAAAATAAATTTGCATTTATAAATCATTTGTATCAGAATATAATAAATCTCTACCAAAGTCACTAAATACCTATGTTGTTCAAAAGCAGTTGAGTATTTTAATTGCTAATATCACGCTATACAAGTGGGGAAAAATCATCTAAGCCCATCTGAATTCCTTTCTAAGAGAATCAATCAATGATGTTGCTAAGAAAATAAAATAGAAAAACTGTTCACCTTGTAGCCATTATTGTACATTCATTGCTGAGACTTCTGGTTTGGTTGCCATTGAAGGATTTCTCTTTGAAAATGTGGAAATCAAGGTAACGATTTATTGTCAGGTTTTTGTTGCTATGGAAGTATTCATTATCTCAGAACACCTAATGCAAAGGAAACGAATAGAATTATTGGAGGCATAAATGGAATATGAACTTGTGACCCCCTACACTGCAACTAGAGCAAGTCTCTATTCGTATCTTTCTCAATTGTCTGAAACTGATCTGTGAGAATACAAGATGGTAGTTGGAGGTAGTTCATTAAGCAGAGTCTGGGGGGGATTGAACCAGGACTATACTGCCTGTTAATGCTCACATGTGGTTTCAGTCTCCCGCATGGGGAGGCAAGGAAACAAAAAGGTGGAAAGTTGGGGTGTTTGGCTTGGCAATGTCGCTATGAATAGAACCTGGCCCTTGTGTTTCGGAACTTAAAGTGAATGATCCAAGCCCTCCATTTGGTCATTTCCTGGGCCCTTCAACTGGATTGGGGCAATAAATGAGACCTATCACAAAGATCCCATGAAAGCCTCACTGATCTCATTAGTGTCTGTCTCCAAAACAATTCAGATAGCATCCCATTCACTCCTTCTAACCCTGTCTTTGTTATCTCATGTACTCCTGGCCCTTGGCTTTCAAACCAATCTCACTACACATCTCAGGTCCTACCTCCGGATTCTGAAGAGCCCTTTTGGTTCTCTCTATTGAGCAACATTGTGGAATTCAACTTTTAGCGTGTGTAGCTTTAGGATTTCTACATGGAAAAGCACGGGAGTGGCAAGAGGGTGGGAAAGCTGGGGCTGGAAAACTAGAGAAGTTGCACCTGCATGGCCAACACATTTATTGACTCAGCTTCTTATAAAACAAATAAAAATGCAACCTTTCTAAGAGAAATTGGGGATAAAATTGAGAAAATACCCTTAGTGAGGAATGTTGGTCTTTCCTAACACCTCTGATGGCTTAGAGCAGGGGTCCTCAAACTATGGCCCGCGGGCCACATGCAAATACAAATATTGTATTTGTTCCCGTTTTGTTTTTTTACTTCAAAATAAGATATGTGCAGTGTGCATAGGAATTTGTTCATAGTTTTTTTTTAAAAACTATAGTCCGGCCCTCCAACGGTCTGAGGGACAGTGAACTGGCCCCCTGTTTAAAAAGTTTGAGGACCCCTGGCTTAGAGGACCATTAAAAGGGATTGGATTAAGGAGGGGGAGAAAGCCTGGGCATAGAACAGACCTTCATTAACAAACAATCCAATTAAAAAATGGACAGAGTACTTGAATAGACACTTTTCCAAAGAAGACATACAGATGGCCAACAGCTAAATAAAAAGATATTCAAAATTACTAATTATCAGGAAAACGTAAATTAAAGCCACAATGAGATTTCAATAATTGTAAATTATCCCAGATAATTTAGGATAATTTCTTTTTCTTGAAGTCAACTGATTAAGGACTTTAGTCACATCTACAAAATATCTTCACGGTAGCACCTAGATTAGTGTTTGAACTACTGGGGATTGTAGACTGGCCAAATTGTCAAATAATACTACCCATCACAGGGATGTCTCTAGGATTAAACTCTCGCTTTAGATAAATCTGTGCCTGAGAGGACACAGAGAAGGAAAATAAAGGGATAGAGAGATTTTACCTAGAACTGCTTCATAATTTTGGAACAGATAGGTCTTATTGATAACTGGAATGGTGAGCCGAGGGTTTATTCCCCCTGGGGTCGGGTCTCAAGACACTGAAAAATGAGCTCCGCAGACCAGAAGATTTAAGCAAAAGTGTGGAAAATGTATTACAAGCAGATTCAGACTCCCCTCACGGGGATGGGGGCCCAATAATGGGCTGCCCTGTGAAGCCTTGTTCGGGGTGTATATTTGCTACAAGCCTGCTTCTATATCTATCCGTGTCATCTCCTGATTGATTTCCTCAGTTCTTGCCCAGCAACGAAGCTTAACTTTCTCTGTTTCTGTGTGTGCTTTCTCTGTTCCTATGCTGAACTTTCTCTGTTTCCATGCGCTCATACACCTTGTTGCTGCAGGCCCTCCCTTGGTTTCCCATGCCTCCTGCTTTGAGTCCAGACACATTTTATTATTTCTGCTTGGTTGGTTCCTATGATGAGGCTGCTCAAACTGCCGTGTCTGCCCCCACCTATGTGCCACCTGCCTTTGTTTTCCACTGGACTCCTGCCTGTGTGCTTGCATTTCAGGCTAAGTTCTCTCATTATAACCCCATTAATTTATCCTGGACTATTCATTTCACAGATTTCTAAGAGTCTTCAGGGATTTCTCTAGTTTAAATTTATAGAAGAAACTACATTGAATTCCTCAGGACGATCCAGGGTTTGATCCCTGAAGAATGGGAAATTCATGATTATACACACCACACAATAGAAATATAAAGAGTTCTTTGATTACTGTGTATCAAAGAATAATAAGGTCAGTGCCCACGAGCAGCTAAACTTATGAGAAATTCTGTTAGTTCCAAATGCTCACCAAGTTCTTCTACCTAGATCTAGTTTTTGAAAAGGACTTTCAATATTGTGAAGGCAATGACAATTACCAGGTTTTTTAAAATAACGCTCTTTCAAAACCAATCTGACTGTGTTTTCTCATTGAATTAGAAAAAAAAGTCTTTAGAATAAATAGCAGAGGCATGAATAATGGTTTTGAAACACTATGTACTGGGGATGAGGCACTTAATGTTTGCTGTGGGGTTTTTTTTTGGTAGAGTCTAGTCAGAGCGATGTTTTGTAAGAGCCATGGGAATGCTTACAAGTGGCGGTGCTCAATATATTTGGACCTTGGCTTTGAAATGTTGGTAAAAGTGTTTGAAGGATTCATCTTTGTGCCTTTTGTCCAGGTTCCAAGGCTGCTACTCCACAGGACAGAACAGCTTCACTGCTTTGTACAGAATGTCTGTGAATTTTATGTGCATTTGTCATATCATCAATATTTTTAATCTGCTGGAGTTTGTTTAGCTTTTGCCTTGGGCTCTCTTGACCTCCTAACTTTTAAATATTAGGCTTTTCTTAAGTCCATATGAGTATGTAATTAAAATGATTTGAGGAGAAAACACCCACACATATAACTCTAAGTCCAGTTTAAGATCTCTTAAGACATCCAGATTGCAATCCTTTTGTACATCGTGACCAACCAAAATACCCCAGATGGACAGAGAAGGCACTATTTGCCTCTTCTGCCAACTCTCAGAGCTTATTAAAGCTAGGTTAGAATCCCCAGGAAGATAGATGCCCCCAAGGTGAAAAGATTAGATGAATGGAAGTGACAGCAATAGGCAGGGATATGCTGGTAAGCCAGCCACCCACTTTCCTAAAAAAAAAAAAAAAGTCCTGATTTCATAGTGTTTGCTGATTTCCAAGGTGTAAATAATCTTATCATTGTGACTTTCCAGCTAGCAATGACTGGCTCTCAAAATTCCTCAATATTTAACAATCTGCAAATATTTATTTTCTTCAAGTCTGTGAATTGCCTTTTTATTTTCTTAAAAGCTTTATAAGAGAAAAAATCTTAATTTTGATGAAGTTTAATTGATCAATTTTTCGTTTTATCCTATCTAAGCAATCTGTGCCTAACAAATGTCACAAATTTTTCTCTTACTTTTTTTTCTAGTTTTAGTTCTTATATTTAGGTATTTTATCTATGACCACTTTATATTTTGAAATTCCCCAATTTATAGGACCTCTTTTGATTAGTACTTACATAGTATGTATTTCCATGTTCATTATTTTTAAAGCTGTATTTTTATTTTTAAATTGGGTTTCTTTTTAGGCAGCATGTTATAGCAAAGTAGAAGCTGGGAAAGTTCCAGAACAAGTGGAATAGGGAAACTAAGACAAAGAGTTAAACAGCAGTTTGCAGCCACCTGGTAAATCCTATCTTCCCTGAACCAAGGATACTTAAGAGTAAATGGTTTGCACTTCTCCTCCCCAACCAGAGTGTAGCTGGCTTAAATCACCCTACTCTGGGAGACAGATAACATAAACCAATTAGTGCCACTTGCCAACCACATCCAAGCACAAATTAAGAGAATAGATCTCATTTTGGTACATCAGCATAATGCTGATGGATATGCTATTGATTCTCTCCTAAGACCTTCTCTAAACACTCAGCTTTTAAAACCCCTGAAAATGAAGGTCCCGGCATGCTCTCCCTCCAGGGAGTATGCCTGTGCCATTTCCTTTCCCTTCTCCTTCCCCCACAGGCACATATCCCCTAATCTCTAAGGGACTCCATGAGACTTGCAACCAGGGGAGCAATGGTCCTTGTTTCACTGTCCTAAGTATGTGTTTGCTGAAGTCAACAAATTCTTGCTTGCTTTTCTGCACTTTGTTTCTTGATTGAAATCTTTCCTTCAAGAAGACAAAAACCGAGGTTCTCCTCATCTGGCTGATAACAAGCATATTGGTCAATTTTGCTTTTTTACCCAATGTGATAATCTCTGCCATTTTGTTGGAATGCTGTAGTCATTAACATCCTATATAATAAAAACCTAAAATGCTATGTGTCTGGTCGTCCTGTTGGCCATTCAACCAATCAAAGTGTAATACGCTAATGATATGCTAAGGCTGCTCAACCACTCTCTATGATGTGCACTGACCACCAGGGGGCAGATAGTTGACCGGTTGACCAGTCGCTATGATGTGCACTGACCACCAGGGGCAGATGCTCTGACTGGTAGGTGAGCTTGCTGCTGGGGTCTGGTCCATTGGGACTGAGCAACACAGGCCAGACACACCCTGGAGCTCTCCCATGGTCCCTCCCCAGCTGGCCAACCTCCTGCATCCCTCCCTGGCCCCGATCTTGCACTTGTGGGGTCTCTCAGCCTGGCCTTCGCCTTCTCGCAATCTAGGACCCCTAGGAGGATGTTGAAGAGCCAGTTTCGGCCTGATCCCACAGGCCAGGCCAAGGGACCCCACTGGTGCACTGGGCCTCTAGTTTAATATAATTGTGGTACGCACACACACACACACACACACATACATGTGTGCTCACACACACAATTATTTTGAACAGTTTGAAAGTTCTATGTTACCACTAAGTACATCAGTGTGTTTTTCCTAAGAATAAGAACATTCTCTTACATTAGCACAGTATAATTATGTAAATTAGGAACTATAATATTGATATAATATTATTTTCTAATACATTGTCCATACTCCAAATTTCTGCAATTGTTCCAATAAATATTTGTGACAATTACTTTCCATTTCCCAACCATAGAAGCCAATCCAGAGTCATACACTGCAATTAATTGTTATTTCAAAAAATCTTATTTGACCTTGAAATTTTGAGAAGTACAAGTACAGACAGTCCTTGGGTTACGTCGGACTTGATGTACGCCATTTCATGGTTACGTCGCCATCTCCCATTTATTTATAAAAAAGAAAAATTCTGTCATTTCAATGTATGTACATATGTGCTTTATGTTTTTTATTATTTATTTGCCACAACAAGTAAAGGGGAATTGTTATCTTTCTTTTAATTTTTTTTACTGTTTCACTCCTTACTGCTGTGTATGTGCTCCATGTGAGTGATGTAGGTGCTTATGTAGGTGGGTTTCAACTTACGGTGAAAATTGCGTTATGTCTGTGCCATAGGGACAGATCTCCAACGTAACCCAAGGACCTACTGTACTTATTTTGTAGAAAGTCTCTTACTTGAGGTTTGTCTGATGTGTCTTCATTATATATTCAGGTCTGCATTCTTTTTTATAGGACTAATGGATAAATGATGTGTTTTGTGTCTGTCAGGACTCAATCAAAAAACAGATACTACATAGTGATTTTAAGGAAACATCTACACTAATAAAAGGGTAATATGCTAATTAGACTGGATAGATCAGACATCTTTCAGACATCCTTCCAGACAAAGCCATGGTGGGGGGGGCCAAGGCAGAGGCGGTTAGGGGCGATCAGGCCAGCAGCGGGGAGTGGTTAAGGGTGATCAGGCTGGCAGTGGGGATCGGTTAGGGGCAATTAGGCAGGCAGGCAGGCAGAGGGGTTAGGGGCGATCAGACAGGCAGGCAAGTGAGTGGTTGGGGGTGATCAGGCAGGTAGGCAGAGATGGTTAGGGGTGATCAGGCAGGCAGGCAGACAGGCAGGTGAACGGTTAGGAGCCAGCGGTCCTGGATTGCGCAGGGACCTGGCCTAAACCAGCAGTCGGACATCCCCAAGGAGTCCCGGATTGGAGAGGGTGCAGGCTGGGCTGAGGGACCATCCCCCCATGCAAGAATTTTATGCACTGGGCCTCTAGTTTAATATAAAGAATTGTGTTCTAGCCCTAGTCCGTTTGGGTCAGTGGACAGAGCGTTTGTGGACCTAAGGGTCCCAGGTTCGATTCCAGTCAAGGGCATGTACCTCGGTGGCAGGCTCCTCCAGTCTGGGCCCTGGTGGGGGCATTGGCAGGAGGCAACCAATCGATGTGTTTCTCTCACATTAATATTTCTCTCTGTCTTTTTCTCTCTCTTCCACTCTCTCTGAAAATCAATGAAAAAATATCTTCCAGTGAGGATTAAAAAAAATTTGTTCTAGTAAAAAATAATCATTTACTAAAAGGGATAATAGAGAACTCAAAGTTATATGGAAGTTATAACAGCAGTGGCAACTCTAAAAGGCAGTTCTTATCTCTGTGGTAGGCAGTGGGACAGACATGAGCAGAGCAAGGGCAATGGGCCAGGTACAGAAGGTCACCAGGGTGGAAAGCTCAGGAACAATTGTGGGCAATTGTAGGGAAGGACTTCTCCCCCAGGGATCTTTCCTCCCCTAACATATCCACTGGTCCTGTGGTTTGGACCCCTGACCTCTCCTCCCTAGAAATAACATCCAGGCCTCAATTGTATTTCAGCTGCAGGCCCAGAAAAGTAGCTGACTTCAGAACCAGTTGCATTAGACAATGGAACCCCTGCCCTGGAGCCAATCAATCAATCAATCAATCAATCAGTGGAGACTCCTCCCTGAAAGGATACACCTGGAAAACTGCTGAATATTGTATTGAGATCTTCCTCTGGGACCACCCCTAAAATCTCAAACCTTAAGACAGTGGTTCTCAACTTGGCTGCACATTAGAATCACCTGAGAATCTTTTTAAAATCCTGATTTCTGGGCCTCACCCTCCGGAAATTCTGTTTCTTTGTTACTAATGTTGTGGCCCCACCCCATAACAAAGAAACAGAATTTCCGGAGGATGAGGCCCAGAAATCAGGATTTTAAAAAGATTCCCAGGTGATTCTAATGTGCAGCCAAGGTTGAGAACCACTGCCTTAAGAGGACCCGGGGGTGGGGGTGGGGGCACACCCTGGCCTTTCCCTTTCCCTTCCCCCTCCTCCTACACCTCCTCTCAGGCACATTACTGTTACCTTCCTCACTCCCAAGCTCCAAAGGCCCTTCCTTTACCTCTATAACTTGATTTCTAAGCCCATTTATTCTACAAATGACTTCTTTTACCTCTGTGATTTTCCAAATAAATGTTCTTTTACAGTTTGAGTATTGGCTCTGAATTATTTCCTAGCCAGAACTCAATTACTGAGATTGCTGAACCCAGATCTGGTCTGACCCTGAAACTGGACAACCAATGGGTCAGGGCTGCCTATCACTACTTGAGCCAATTAAACAGAGACAGGGTTGACTCATACATGGGCCTTTATGCCAATAATGCCTGCAGTATGGGAGAGCAGCAGGTCATCCATGAAAATGTGCTCTGCATCCCCCATAAGCCAGCTGCTTATATTGAGTAGGACAAAGATAACTCGGGAAAGTATGCGAAAGGAATAAGAATGGGTATAATGGTTATAGGTTACAGATAATGTGGATGGGACCCCATTGTTTGGGAAACAAGGTTGTTCATCTTTCCATGATAATGAACTGCATTCCAAGGTTGACTCCCAGGTCCAAGGTTGATTCCCAGTTTGGGGAGGAGGGAAGGGAGATTGGGGGAGGGGCGGGGTGTCCACAACTCCCAGCCAGGTTAGAATGTGCTTTCTTTCATCAGAACAAAGCAATCATGGTTAACAGAGCATGATTAATATTTCTTATAACTATGGCTCGTCCCCAATATTCTATTTCTGCCCCTAACAACTCCATGGATCTAATACCTGTGTGGTTCTCACCACCCACAACATAATTATCAATACTGTTGGATTATAATTTACCACCAGGTCATTTGTTTTATACTTATCCCATCTGGCCTGTGTTCCATTTTATTCCCTTTTCTGCCCCTTTGGATAGATTAATTATTTAGAATTAATTTTCCCTCCTTTTGTCTTATCAGCTATATCCCATCATTTTAGTGCTCTAGAGTTCACTATATACATCTTCAACTTATCACAATCTTCCCTCAAATGCTGTTATACTACCTTATGTACTCCATCATATCTGAGTCTAGAGAAGCATATCTTGAAGTTAAAGTCCACTTGCAAATGTCCAAATAAAACTTTTTATATGGAAATTGTGACTCTTCAGCCAAAATGCCAAGCCTCAATAAGATCTTATTTTGGTTATTAGAAAGCTCCTACAATCAGAGTATCTCTCTCCCAAAGTTCCCCTTCCCTAAGACCTCCACTTCCCCACTCCTCCATGCAATTGTAATACTAAATGTAATCAGTGCTCTTAAACTTAATTTCCATCCAGCATTTGCAGAACTCTGTAAGTTCTCCCATTGAAATACTTTAGCATCCATAAATACCCCTTACTGTGTACATTACACTGAACTTTAATATTATTTATATGAATAACCCACACCTATGGTTTCCAGTTTTGCATGCCAACATGGCAGGTCTCACACACGTGCGCGCGCGCGCACACACACACACACACACACACACAAAGAGTGCCTTTGGCGGTCCTGGATCTGTCTTTTGCTTCAGCAGTGTTTGGAACAGACCCAGGGATGCACCTTCTTCCATTCTTGGGCCACTCTCCTGTGTCTTATCCAGTTATCACCTTTAAAACCACCTCTGAGACCAGCCAACACACTGTTTTGTTTTTTTCTGCCTAAAGTCCTTATTGCTGAACAACCATGAGCTCCCAAATACGTCAGAATTATTCCACCGAGGTGGGGGCTGCAGTCAACCGCCTGGCCAACCTGCACCTGCAGGCCTCCCACACCTACCTCTCTCTGGGCCTCTATTTTGACTGAGATGATGTGGCTCTGAAGAGCATGGGCCACTTCTTCAGCCAGTTGTCAGAGAAGAGAGAGGGCGCTGAGCATCTCTTAAAGTTGCAAAAACAGCGTGGTGGCCGCATTCTCTTCCAGGAGGTGCTGAAGCCTCCCAAGATGAGTGGGCAAAACTCAGGACGCCATGGCAGCCGCCCTGGCCTCCGAGAGGAACCTGAGCCAGGCCCTTTGGGAGCTGCAGCCCCTCAGCTCTGTGACTTCCTGCAGAACCACTTTCTGGATGAGGAGGTGAAACTCACCAAGAAGATGGGCGACACCTGACTCACCTCCGCAGGTTGGCTGGCCCCCAGGCCGCACTGGGCGTGTATCTCTTCGAAAGGCTCCGCCTCAAGCAGGACTAGAGCCTTTGGAGCCCAGAGGCCTTTGAGGGGCCCCTGTGTTTGGCTTTTGCCTGAGCCTCTCCCCGAAACTACTAGCCATTCTTTTAACCCCCTTGAAGCCCTCTCCCATGCATTGGACCAAATGAAACAATAAAGCTTTTTGCAGAAAAAAAAAATCAAAAAAAGGAAAAACATCAGTTCCGAGGACTGCTACCATTATAAGGATAAGACTTGAATATTCATTAGTGCCAAGAAAAAAAATACATGGTCTGGTAATTTTGTTTGCTCCAAATGACATTAGCAAACATTTACATTATTATGGAAGAATATTTCTAGTTATAATTATATCAAATAAAATTTGTAATGAATGATATTTGAAATTGATAAATTTCATTTTAATAAAATTGCATCAGCAAATTATTCAAACTCATTAAACCTTGAAAGGAAAATATAACCAAAGTAACATAATTATAAGGCATATTGGCATTTGCTGAGTAATCTTTCCATTTGGGAGGAGATTTAGATAGTGAGGTCTCCGGTCTCTAGAACGGAGAGCCATCTTACATGCCCATGTCCATATAATCTCTTCTAATTGATGATAGGTGTTATAACTTCAAAAACAAGTAGGTTCTTAAATGTCACTGTGACCAAGTATGCTGATTATTATCTAAGTGTTTTCAGAGAGACAAGGAGACCTGGTTCTTGTCTTCTAGAAGGAAAGATTTCAGTCAAGAGACAAAGTGTAGAAAAGCAAGCAAGAATTTATTGACTGCAGCACAAATATACTCAGGACAGTGAAACAGGAGGGGCATTGAAAAAACATTGAGAGCCTGGGCTGGGCTGCTCTGGCTCACTGGGAAGTCAGAGAAAAGGGGTCTTGGAGACAGGTTTAGGGGGTTATTCCAGGACAAGCTGCCGCTGCCCATTGCTCCCCTGGTTATAAGTCTCATGGGGTCCCTTAGAAGTTAGGAGATATGTGCCTGTGGCGGAAGGAGAAGGGAAAGGAAATGGCAGAGCTGTGCTCCTTGGAGGGAGAGTGAGCTGGACCCTTCATTTTCAGGGGTTTTAAAGGCTGGGTATTTAGAGAAGGTCGTAGGGGTGAATCAATAAAATATTCATCAGCTTTATGCTGATGCACCAAAATGAGATCTATTCTCTTAATTAGTCTGTCCTTGGGTGTGGTTGGCAAGGGGCACTACTTGGATTTATGCTATTTGTCTCCCAGAGTAGGGTGATTTAAGCTGTCTACCCTCTGGTTGGGGAGAAGTGCAAACCATTTACTCTTACGGATTCTTGGTTTAGGGAAGATAGGATTTAGGACAGTGATGGCGAACCTATGACACGCGTGTCAGAGGTGACATGCTAACTCATTATTTTGGTTGATTTTTCTTTGTTAAATGGCATTTAAATATATAAAATAAATATCAAAAATATAAGTCTTTGTTTTACTATGGTTGCAAATATCAAAAAATTTCTATATGTGACACAGCACCAGAGTTAAGTTAGGGTTTTTCAAAATGCTGACACACCGAGTTCAAAAGGTTCGCCATCACTGATTTAGTAGGTGGCTGCAAACTGCTGTTTAACTCTCTGTCTTAGTTTCCCTATGCCACTTGTCCTGGAACTTCCCTAGTTTCTTACTATTCAATAACATACGTGCTCCACCTTTTCCATTCTCCAGGTTTCTCTGACGTGTTCTGTGCCCCAGGAAGCTGCCTTCAGCCCAGACTTTGCCCTAGGATTTTTTGTTGAGTTGGGTCGGTGAGATACTCTATTAAAGTTTGGAGTCTGGGCAGGAAAGGATGCCCAGGGACTCTTCGAGTGAACCATCTTTTCCCTGCTGAGACGCTGGCTAATATTGGTCCCAGAAGTGACCCCAGGGGGTTGATGCTCAAAATGGGATTTTAGGATTGTGATGTTCACATATTTGAGTGCATGGATAACCTCGTTGTTGTTAGGAAATGAAATATGATGTATCATGAGATAACATCACATTACTGAAATCATCATGAAAGGTGGCATGTGATGAAGTATAGGGAGAGAACAAAGTAGTGAGAAATCAAATATCTGTGGTACTTAGTTGCTATGGCAACCATGAGGTGGATTGTGGAATGGATTGAGCCCTGCTGGCTGCTCTGGAGAGCATACATAAAGGATAAACTTAAAGTCTAGAATTCCCAGCTCAAAGCACTAGTCAATGAGAAATTCCAGTAGCTTCATAAAGACAGAACCATCCAGGGCTCAGATTTTGCAGAAAAGGAGGTTTTGATAACTTCCCTAGATAAAGAATTCTGTTAGAGGGTAAAGGAATGAGTAGTAAAATATGAAAGCTATTGTTATCAGTTCAGGTCGTGTGGCCAGCTATAGAGCATTATAGCCTCTAGTCTTAAGTTGTCTTTCGCCTTTTCCTTCTTATTGAGGATGTATAAGAACTTTAATTTCAATTTACAGCTCGAGCTCTGAAGCTGCTTGCAGAGCCTAACTTTGCCCTGTGGGGCCCCGGAACTGCCTGCAGAGCCAGCAGCCCCCACCCCATCCCCTGCTGTGCTGATTGTACTGTTTAATGAATTGTACTCCTTGCACTGTTTTAAATAATTCTCCTTGTACTATGGTTATGTGCTCAAAGATAGTCTTTTTATTCTACAGGCCAGAGCTGAAAGTAGGACTTGACAAATGTTTATTAATATATTACCCAATGTTCTTACCTCACAACCCCACTTGCTTGATCACTGAGTCAGCCAATCATTGAAATTCCAGTGCAAGTTTATGGTCTTGTATCCCCTAGCAACCCATCTCTTTGATCAATATCTCTTTGCAACTTTTGCCTTTATAAACCCTGCCCTATCCCTCCATAGTGGAAATGTTTTCTTAGTTCATACTGAGGACTGGTTTTCCCAGTTTGCAAATAACGATCCAAATAAACTCTCTTTAAATTTCTTTTTTTTTTTTTAAAAAAAAGGTATCTCTAGACTTTTGTTTACATAACATTTTATGAAGAGTGCTAGTGGTGGCTAACACCACAATGTAGGTTTTAGTAGGAAATATGACAGAACTGATATCACTCAGCCAAGCTAATGTGGCTGATCAGACTTTGTGTTTCTCCTGTGTTGCGGTCAGAAGTTCTCCATCCAGGCAAAGGTCAAGAGTTGAAGCTGAGTAGCAAGAGGGTTGGACTGTGCTGCTTATTCTCTGTTTGCTTCACCTAACCCCTACGTTGATCCGAACCATGCCCCTTACCCTGTGTGTCCCAGGACACTGACCTTTATGAATTCCATTTCCAAGCTTCCCTTTCTCTTGACTTCCAGATGGTTTTGGCCAAAGGGAGGCAGCAGCAGGGTATTGGAAGGTGACCACCTTTGCTTGGTCACACTTTTTATTTATTTGTTATTTTATTTACTTGTTTTTTAAGTATATGTTTATTGATTTCAGAGAGGAAGGGAGAGATGAAAACATCAATGATGAGATAGAATCATTGATTGGCTGCCTCTTGCACACCCCCTACTGGGGATCAAGCCCACAACTCGGGCATGTGCCCTTGACTGGAATCGAACCCGGGACCCTTCAGTTTGCAGGCCGATGTTCTATCCACTGAGCCAAACCAGCTAGGGCTTGGTCACACTTAAAAAAAAATATTTTGTATTGATTTCAGAGAGGAAGGTAGAGGGAGAGAGAGATAGAAACATCAATGATGAGAGAGAATCACCAGCTGCCTCCTGCACGCCCCCTACAACCCAGGCACGTGTCCTTGACCAGAATCAAACCCAGGATCTTTCACTTCCAGGTCAATGCTCTATCCACTAAGTCAAACCGGCTAGGGCCGCTTGGTCACACTTTTGGCAGTGGTTTTATTCTGAGGTTACAGCTTTTGTCCAGCAGTTCTTTTTCTAAGACTCCACCTTTTTTCTAGGCTCCCAAAACACTATTGCTCACTCTAGCCCCTTTGCTTCTGGGATGGCAATAATATCCCACCATTGCTGATCCCTGGATGCTTTACCAAGCCTTTTGGTTCTCTTAACCTCGCCTATACCTCTTTAGATGATACTTTCATAGAATTCTCTCAGTTACAGCCTTTGTGCTTGCCATTTCTTTCCTGCTTATACATTGCCACACCATGGAGGAAAGGATAAATTGGGAGGAACCAGGTGAAGACAGCCATTGGAATGCCGCTACAAGTGATGGGGAAAAATGCAGCTAGGAATGCAGGACACAGAATACTGAGAACATGGACACAGACAACAGTTGGCATCCTAGGCGAGCAATCTGCATTACAGAGTAATAGCAAGGAGTGGCGGCATGAATTGTCTGGCACGTGGAATAGGGAATCAAGAGTCCAAGAGTAGGCACTACTTGGGAGAATCTGGCAGAAAGTAGACAGATTGAGAGAATCAAGCTTTCCAGGTGTCAGGGCTTCAGGCACTAGCATTCTTGTCTCTGCTTGGGACTTTGCAAGTGCATGTAAAAGCTTCAATCTGGATGATTCCATTTCTGAACAGATTATCAAACAGTGGTCCATTGACTCCACATCTATTCATCAAATATTTATTGAGTCCCTTCTATATTGTAGGCCCCAACTTGAACACCAAGGATATAAAAGAGAATCAGAGCCCGGCTGGCATGACTCAGTGATTGAGCCTTGACCTACGAATCAGCAGGAGATCAGAGTTCAATTCCCAGACTGGGCACATGCCCGGATTGCGGGCTCCATCCCCAGTAGGGGGCATGCAGGAGGCAGCCAATCAATGATTATCTCTCATCATTGATGTTTCCATCTCTCTCTCCCTCTCCCTTCTTCTCTAAAATCAATAAAAATATATATATTTTTAAAAGTGAATAAGAGTCAAGGGGGGGAGGAGAAATATGTAATACTCTTTGTAATACTTTAAGCAATAAAACAAAATTTAAAAAAAAAGATTGGAAAGAAAAAAAAGTGAATAAGATACATTATCTGACTTCATGGGGCTCACAACCTTAAGATATAAAGACATGTATGAATGCAATTGTGGTAAATGGTTACCAAACATCTTATCTGGGTATATTCTGCATGTACCTCAAAGTACATATACATGAAACTTAACTCATTATCTTCTAAAACCACATCTCTCCTCCTTCATTCTCCATTGCAAGAACAGCACTGCTATGACATCGTCTCAGGGAAACACAACGTGACTCTTTTTAACTAACGCACGGGTTTAACCCCTTCATCCAATGGAGCTGATCATTCCTCTTTTTTAAAAATCTATTGTGCATATCTCTATTAGAGTGCTTTTCCTACTTGTGATTCTGATATAAGTTCAGACATAAGTTCATCCTAAACTGAGGTCATAATTGGTCCTTAGACAACAATGTGGTCTGTATATTATGTGTGTGAGTGACTGAGAAGAAGAGTCTTAATATTTTAGCTAAGTGAGTGTGTGTGTGTGTGTGTGTGTGTGTGTGTGTGTGTGTGTGTGAAGGGGAAGAGTATTAGTGGCTCTAGCTGGAAGCCTGGTCATCCCTGGTGGAGATGTTAAAGATGTAGTGTAGCTGGTTGTTCAACCAGGGATTCTCGGGCTGCCATCTCAGGATGCTGGCGTCCCCACATCTAAGTTTCTTCATTGTTACTAGCACTTTTGGTTCTGAGGGACTGACTCATGCTAATTGAACTCAAACGAGACTGAGAAGCCAAAATGTCAGTTTATTATTCATTTGCAATAAGAAATGCCTGTCACTGCTTGGCAGTGCGTTCTTTCCTGTACAGGGAAGTCTCTATTACAGCTGGATGCAACCCTTTCTACAGAGGTAGATGTAGCATAAAGTAAAAGGGCTTCAGCCTCGGCCCCTCGCTTTCATGAGTCCCATGAGTGTTGGGAGTGGCTGGGAGCTACAGAGTGTTTTAGGTAGAGATGAGAGCCAGAACTGCAACCAGGAAGCATTTCTGTGTAAGCATTTTTGGTAAATTGACTAAGAGATCTCATAAAAATGGGACCTGAATTTTCAAGCCTCTTATAATTCCTGGTGAATTATTTTTTTAGTAGAAATATTTATTTTTGTACTTAATTTTAAATTTACAATTTTAATTTTTTTTTTTATTAAAGAAGGTCCATCTGTTAGTATTCCAGCCCCTCCCCGCAAGTGTGGATCTGCCCCTTAGTCTTTAATGGAGGGATATAGACACCTTGCTGGCCTGACCAAGGAACCCTCTTTCATGGACAAGACTCTGTTAACCTTTCTGTAGATTTTCATGCCTCTCACAATTCGTCTGTTACCACATCATTGCTTCAGACAGAGAAGAAGCAATTAAGTGACAGTTGACATCCTGTATCCCATAGAGGTATTTTTTTAAAAATATATTTTATTGATTTTTTTACAGAGAGGAAGGGAGAGGGATAGAGAGTTAGAAACATCGATCAGCTGCCTCCTGCACACTCCCTACTGGGGATGTGCCCGCAACCAAGGTACATGCCCTTGACCGGACTCGAACCTGGGGCCCTTGAGTCCGCAGGCCGACGCTCAATCCACTGAGCCAAACCGGTTAGGGCCCCATAGAGGTATTTTTGAGAAGACCTTGGGGACTCCTGAAGGAGTACCTTCAGGGATTCATTTATTATTTATTTATTTATATATTAATTAATTAATTGTTAGGCCTCACCTGAGGCTATTCTTCCATTGATTTTTAAAGAGAGTGGAAGAGAAGGGGAGAAACAGAAAGAGAAACCTTGACGTGAGAGAGACACATCGATCGGTTGCCTCCAGCACATGCCCTGACCAGGGCTGGGGATCGAGTCTGCAACCCAGGACCATGCCCTTGACTGGAACTGAACCCAGGACCCTTCAGTACACAGGCCGATGCTCTATCCACTGAGCCAAACCGGCCAGGGCCTTCAGTGCTTCATTGAAAAACAATTTCTAAAGTTGGTCACTCTTGTCTCCATTTTGTTGCTGTTCATCTGTTTCATTTGAGGATGGTACTTTTCGGACTTTTTTTCTCATATTCTGGGAGTTATGGTGCCCAGTGTACCCTGCATAATAATAACAATGAGGCCATTTTCAAGTAATTTTCACCAATTCTCTGATGTGCTTCTTGTCAGCCTACCTCATGAGGGGGCATGAGTTACAGAAGACTTGTCAGGGGTGAAGTGATTAAAAACAAGTTTGTTTCCACTACTTTCTCTTCATATATTTTTAAAAGGGAAATACCTTGCTAAATGGGCCTGTAGAAATTGCAGGTATAAGGCTGTTTCTCCAAAATCCAGAGGCATAGCTCTTTTAAAGGTAGACTCAAACAGCTGCAGCGTAACTGGATTTCACATTGATTTCAGAGCTCACAGCTTCAACTTCTCTAGATATTCAGAGCAAACAATATTTTGAAGATTGATTTAGAGTAGAGTATTAAATTTCTTTCTGTGCAGTAACTGTACGTTTCCACCTTCTTTGTTCATTGTGTGTTTTTATTTTGTTTTATGTCCTCAGACAGTGCTACATGGTAATCAACCAACATTGGAGGGCAACCTAGATCTTTGGTGATGTAAGGCTGTATCCATTTCCTAGGGTTGCCATAAAGAAGTACCACAAAGTGGCTAAGAATGAGAAGAAAATTTATTGTTTCACAGTTCTGGGATTCAGAGGTCCAATAGGAAGGTGTTGGCAGGGCCGTGCACTCTTTGCTCCGTGGTTTCTGGGTGTCCTTAGCTTGTGGCAGCATAACTTCAATCTCTGTTTCTGTGTTTTGTTCTGCTTTCCTCTAATATTTTTATTGATTTCAGAGAGGAAGGGAGAAGGAGAGATAGACAGAAACATCAATGATGAGAGAGAATCATTGATCAACTGTCTCCTGCACACCCCCTACTGGGGATCAAGCCCACAACCCGGGCATGTACCCTTGACTGAAATCGAACCCAGGATCCTTCAGTCCACAGGCCAACACTCTATCCGCTGAGCCAAATCAGCTAGAGCTCTGTTTCTGTTTTCACATGGCCTTCCTCCAGGTGCCTCTGTGTCCTTTTCTGTCTCTTCTAAGGACATTTTCAGTGGATTTAGAGCCCATTTGAATCCAGTATGATCTCATCTTGATTCTTACCTTAATTATATCTGCAAATACACTATCCTATATAATGAAAGCCTAATATGCAAATTGTCCCCTCAGGCGGTTGTTTGACCGAGAGTTTGACCGGGAGACCAGGAGCTCGACCACTCGCTATGACAGGCACTGACCACCAGGGGTCAGTGTGGAGCATGGTGGGTGCCAGCAACATGCTGAGACCTCTCGCCGGCTACCTGGGGGCAGGGGTGATGGGGATGGATGTGTGGTGAGAATGTGGGGTGTCCTCTGAGCTCAGTCTCACTCCCCCTGCTACCCTCCCCTGGGATGCCAGGGATCGTGCACAGGGGAAGCCCCCCCGTCTCCCCCCCTCCCTCACACTCAGGTGCCAGGCTGCCCACGAAGACCCCACAAGGAGCCCGCCCCGCACCTCATGGCCTCTTCTTGTTGAGCTGGGCTGTAACTGCAGGGACTGCAGAGGCTGGTAGGGCTCCTGTGGGTTCTTGCAGGAGCTGGTCTACAAGGCCAGCCTGGAGAGAGCACACTGCCCGCCCAGCTTCTGTGTGATGCTGCTGGGTGGCCCAGAGGCCCACACTGTGCCCTGGCTCCTGGCCTCGCTCACCACATCTCCATGTGGGGACTTGGGTTCTGTGACTCAGGTGGAGGGGGGCATGCAGGGGCCCGGGGACCCAGGTGCTGCCCAGGGCCCAGAGGTTAGCTGGGACCAGCCCTTCCACGCCAGACGCTTCAATCGCCGGCCAGGCCTAGGGACTGCACCCGTGCACGAATTTTGTGCACTGGGCCTCTGGTTTTCAAATAAGGTCACATTCTGAGGTTCTGGGTGGACATGAATTTTGGAGGACATTATTCAACCCACTTCACCTGAACTTCATTAGGTGCTAGGGACACAGTTTCTTTCCTGTCTGGGAGATGGTACTTCATGGTTGGGAGCTCAGCAGATATAGCCCATCCATGCTCCCACCAGCCATGGAGCTTTGCAGCTGCCAGGAAGCTGAGAAAAAGCTGAGGTCAAAAGGCAAGGGTCATCTCTGCCCAAGAAAGAGAGGTGGGAAGCAGAAGTTGTTTGTAGCTGTGAAAATCTCCTTCAGCTTAATTTCCTTCTGAAACGTCAACAGAGGCCTTCTAAGATTTGGGTGTTTTCACAAAAACTTTGATTTCTTTGCTCTTTCTGAAACATTTATGTTTCTGCTCTCCATGGTGGCTCATTCTTCTTGTTGCCCTTGCTCCAGGTTCGAACACAATGAGTAAACTTTGCCTTAATCCTCCTGCTAGTGTTTTCTCACCCTCCACTTCATTCTTTACCCTCTTTTTCTCCACTCTCCCTCATTTTATTCCTTTTTCGTTCCCCTGTTTTATCAGTGTCCAAATCTATTTCTGTCACATAACGACCTAGGTCCCTCAGACCCCAGTGTGTACAGGGCAGGCAGTAGACACTGGTGGATTCCAAAAACACAGTGCACGTCTCTGTCTCCCAGAAGTTTGTACATTGGTGTGGTCATTGTCTTGACACACCTTTGTCATTTTATTTATTTATTTTTATTTTAAAAAAATATTTTTATTGATTTTGAGAGGAAAGGAGAGGGTGAGAAAAATAAAAAACATCAATGATGAGAGAGAATAATTGATTGGCTGCCTCCTGCACGCCCCCTACCGGGGATTGATCCCACAACCTGAGCATGTGCCCTTGAGCCGAATCGAACCTGGGACCCTTCAGTCTGCGGGCCAATGCTCTATCCACTGAGCCAAACTGGCTAGGACAACACCTTTATCATTTTAGGTATTTAGTTTTCGGAAAGTGTTTATTTAAACTATATTTACAAAATAGCTAACACATTTGGAGTTAACTTGTGCATACAGGCCCACAAAGTAATCTCTCTATATATTAAATTCTGGTCTTTTAGTCTTTTTGTGTTTGTTTTGTTTTAGGGGTTTGGGGTTGTTCAACAATAATAAGTGACAAAGCCCTAACCGGTTTGGCTCAGTGGATAGAGCATCGGCCTGGGGACTGAAATGTTCCAGGTTCGATTCTTGTCAAGGTCATGTACCTTGGTTGCGGTCACATCCCCAGTAGGAGGTGTGCAGGAGGCAGCTGATTGATGTTTCTCTCTCATCGATGTTTCTAACTCTCTATCCCTCTCCCTTCTTCTCTGTAAAAAAATCAATAAAATATATTTTTTTAAAAAGTGACAAAGACAGAAAGGTTTGTGCCTATCATGGGCAATGTCAACACACACCATCCAGAGGGAACATCCTCCTTCGATATTGTTTTCCCATTCCTTTCAAATTCTACTTCATTCGTTTCTGCGGAGCTGTACAGATAGCAATCATTATGAGATTCATTTCAATGTGAGGGCCATTTTCTCTTATTTTCTGCTCTTGCTGGGACGTTGCCTATGTTGTGGTTATTTTTCCTGGTTGCTACTTCTTACATTGCAAAAACAATTCTTATATTCTTTTAATTCTTCCTTTCCCTATAGTGAGACAATTACTGTAAAAGATTGGCTTCATTCAGTACCTGACCCAGACTGGGACTAGAAAAAGAATGTCCAAGTCTCCTTACTTCCGAAACCTGGCTGTTAGCTGTCTCCAGCTCAATGACACAATTATTCCAGAAAAATTACACTTGTGTTTCATTTTTGTTTGAATCACTTTCTCCCTCCTGTCTCCAATCTTTTCTCAGTCCTTCAAGACATCTTATTTTTGGAGACTTTCATTCAAGAGAAGCTGAATATATTTATTTGAATATATTAGATTTACCATGTGTCATTGAAATATATGACAACATTTGCATTCCCCAAATGTGCTTACATTATAGCATATAACTCTCACCCGATATATAAGATACAGTGATATGTAACTGAAAATTTCTAAGTCGTGGCAGACTTATCACAGTAACTAAGCAGGAGACGAGGGGCAGGGAACGAACTCTCCAGGGATGCTGTGGACCCTTGGGGACTATGTGAAACATTAGAAACCAACAGAGATTGACCCTGAAAATGCCACGGGACTTGCAATTTTCTCATTTTGGATAATTGTGACAGATACTTTAAAGCCTGCAAGGCCTGAAATATTTATTTATTTACAGAAAAAAAGTTTGTTCACTCCCCAATATATTCATTTAAAAAATATATATATATTTTTATTGATTTCAGAGAAGAAGGGAGAAAAAATTTTTTTTTTATTGATTTCAGAGAAGAAGGGAGAGAGAGAGATAGAGAGAGAAACATCAGTGATGGGAGAGAATCATTGATCAGCTTCCTCATGCACGCCTCCCCACTGGGGATCGAGCCCTAGACCCGGGCATGTGTCCTGACTGGGAATTGAACCATAACCTCCTGGTTCATAGGTCAATGCTCAACCACTGAGCCAGACCGGCTGTGTGACCCCTGCTTTAGGTAGCTCCCTCTCCGGATGGGGTTATTGATTCCTTAGGCAGCTCCTTTCTTGATTGATTCCAAAGCCCCCTCTGTCAGGTGACACTGCCTATAGCTACAGCTACACCATCGCTAGAGCTCGTTCTGATTCTGGTGACCATCCCTGCCTCTGGCCTGGCTAAGATCTACAGGTAGTTCTCATTGCTGCCAGTCACAGGGCACAGCACTGTCTTTTGTTGCCCCCCTTTATCCATGTACACACTATGCCCTTCATGTCCAGTTGGGTTGTGCCATCTATTTCCTTCTGAGACCCCGGCCTACCTATGACATGCCACATGCATTGTATTGTGTTAGGAGCAGTAGGGAAAAGAAGGCAAGGCCAAATACATATACTTGTTTTTATTGAGGTTTTGATGACGACGACCGGTAAGGGATGGAGGTAAGATAAACACAAATGATTATTATATGAGGAAGACTGTAGTAAGAACAAGAGAGACAGACACATAAGAGAGAAGGGAGAGATCATATCTGGTTGAAATGCTCAGGGAAGGCTTCATGGATGAAGTGGTGCTTGAACTGCACCCGAAAGGATGGGTGAGTTTCAGAGAGGTGGACATTTTTGTAGATGAGAATTACAGGTAGGTGGACAACACAGGAAAATAAATGATAATCACCAGTTTCTTTATATAGACACTTGGCAGAACACTTGGGACATCATTTCATTTTATCCTCACAATGACCCCATGAAGCAACATTGTGTGAAGGACTTTGACCTGTGTTCTAGGGTTACTGAGAAGCCCAGAGGCTTTTTGCTCAGGCCAATGAGATGGTCAGATCTGTGTGCTTAAGGGAATAGAGTCCGGGTGGTGTACAAAGGGGTTTGAATGAGGGTGATATAGAGGGATTTGAAAGGACAGGTTAAGGTTGACAGGCCAGAGGAAGAACGAAAGCAAACTTGAGGTTTCAGGCGTGGCGAGGTGGTGATTAGGAAGTTGGCGATATCAAGAACAGAGCTGGGAAACACAGCAAGAAGAGAAGGCTTTAGGGTGGTGGGGGTGGGGGGTCATCAGGAAGATCACTTTGGATATGTGAAGTTAAAGATACAGAGGAAAATTCCTACTTCCAGAGAAGATTCTAATTTACTCAGTAATTAGAGGTGCAAGAGGAGTTTATGAGGATATTCTATCTAGGCTCTAAGAGAGTCTGATAGTTCAACACCTCTGTGGCAGGTATGAGAAAAGTGTGAGTGTTGGAGAAAGTTATAAAAACAGGGGGGAAGAGTACTTTCTGGCCATTGACTCCTTAGCAGGACCGCGGATGGGCTTCGGGCATTCCTCCGCCTCTAGTGCTGACGCTGGAGTTTATGAAATGCATCTCTCCTGTTCCTCTGGGGCCACTTAGGACTTTTAAAGAACTTTGGGTTTTGCCAGATACACCTGATTCATAAGAATCATTGGACATGGATATGATAATTTTTTCCAGCCTCAGTTTGCTGGACTCAAAAACTGTGCTCCGAGCTGTTACCTGCCTTCAGAGGCTTGCTATGGGGCTGGGGACATGCTTTGAAAAAAAAATGTAAATTGCTAAACAAACGCAATGGACATGAGCTCACAACTTTTTCCAGGAAATACATGCATCTATGTAGCGTGTGTATCCCAGGCTATTTTCGCCGTCCTCTGCCCCTGCCTGTCCTCTGCTGCGGACAGCTAGGAACCTGGTCAATAACTGTCCCGAGAGGACCTGATGGCCCCGCGAAGGACGCAGGTCAGCGATCCAACAGGCAGAGGATTTTCGGGGCGGAGCGGGGGCGGGCATGACCCAGCACCTGGGAGCGCCGCCGATTGGCGGAGGAGAAGGTTGTTCCCTCAGGCTGGCCGCTGATTGGCTGCGGGGGGAGGCGGCCTGACGTCCTCAGAAGTTGAGCAAACACCTCCTCCTCCCGGCTGGCATCCCAATTGTTGCCGGGACTTCGGGGCCTGCCCTGCCGGGACCTGGGAGCTGGGAGGCGGCGGGGACCGGTCAGCGCCCGGGAGAAC
>NW_005370153.1:1054825-1151201 GCF_000412655.1 Myotis brandtii
CCCGCTGGCCCAGCAAGCTGCGGCTCCGTTCTGCACTCTAACAGATAGGAGTGGGGGTGGAGTTGGACGCCTCGGATCTCAGCGCCTCCTAAACCCCAAGACTTGCAGGGTCTGTGTGGGCCAGTGAGGCGCCCGCCCGCCCGGCGAGTGGGTGCGGGTGGAAGCCGTTTGTTCGCCTGCCCTGCTTGAGGGAACTGGGCTCCAGTGTCCTCACAACTTCCAGAAGCGATGTGCTTTCCAGGCACCGATTTTAGGGGAGTGGACGTGGGGTGGGGGCCTGGAGAGAGGAGAGGAGAGCGAGTTCAGTAACCTGAACAAAGAGGAGCACGTTTTGATATTGTGGGTCATCCATCGGGTATGGGAACGGGGAGAAGATGTAGCTGTGATTGTGCAGGCGTAGCTGGCGGTACACAGGTCGCTGACCCGGCAGTGGCTTTCACATACTTTATTTAAAAAAAGAAATGACTCCCAGCGCTTTATGTCATTGTCTGTGTGTGCATGTATTTTGATTTTGCCACTTGCACTTCCTTTCCCACCCTTTCCCCATAAAGACTAGCGAGCCCGGGGCTTCCTGACCTGGTGATGTAAACCGGTGGCTTTTCTGCAAAGTGAGCTAGGAGGACAGAGGTTTAAACCAACGTGCCTAAGTCACTCTCTCACTCTCCAGAAATTCGTATTTGTTATCAGTCTCATTTGTTATGGGTGGCAGCATCATCAGCACTTTAATTTGAATTATTTACAATTGAAATTTCCCCCCTAGCTAACTTGAAACCTTTATTTAAGTCTTAACCAATCGTGGCTTGGGAGTTTGGAAGTGGTCTTTCGAGTGTAGGTAGTGTCCATTTAACAAAAAAGTTTTCATTTTTGCAAATAGTCTTTAGTATTTTTTTATAGAAATAAAACTATAAACAGTGGCAAATTTCCTTGGTGAGGCCACAGCAAATTCCTGAAATTCATGGAATAACAGAAACACTGGGCATTTTGAATGGGAAATAACCAATAACATGGTCACCATATTTATCTCAGATGAAATCATTTAAGATGCATTCCTATTTTAGGGATGCTAAAATGTGAAATAATAAAAAGTCTTAAATTTGATGAAACGCAGCATCAAAATGGTAAGTTGTTTATCTTAAATGCCCCGTGCCTAAAGGGTGACGTCGCAAAGAGGGCTTCCTGGGCTCCTTTTTTGGATGTAAGACTGGGAGGGAATTAACAGGAAGCCATTGTGAAGGCCTTACAGCAAGCATGTCAAACTCAAAGGTGAACACGGGCCAAATAAACAAGGTTTAAGTTTATGTGGGCCACAAAAAAACAAAAGCTTCAATTTTCATAGAAACATAGGTTTATTGTGATAGACATGCTGAATAAAAGGGCTGAAATAAATAAGTCATCGTTAACATAAAATATAGAACATTTTAATAAAAAATATTTTTGCTTGAACATTAACTTACCAGACTCTGAATAACTGCACAAATTAATAAGCATAATGCAAATAAACCTATTTTTCTTGTTCTCCGGAAGCGAAATATTTCCTGTTGCGCACACCAAACAAGTCAGTCCAAGACTAATGACATGGCCATCGGCTGCTAAAATGTTCGCTGCTAGTATTAGTGGAGAGAAATGGTGGGCCGGTGTGTAAGGGAAATGAATGCAACACGATTATAGTCATCAGTCACTAGTGAACGTTGTAGTTTGTTATTAATAATTATGTATAACAGGATATTGTAAAAATTAAGTTACGAAATCTTTATTAAAACATTTCTTACATACCATTCTATTTGTTGTGGGCCGCATGGGGCGAGTTTGACATGCTCGCCTACAAGGTCTGACAAAGAGGAGAGGAAGATAGTGTCTTCTGTTGGTGGTGTCGCTGTGCTCATCTTTGAGGAGCGGTCAGGCTTAGAGACTTCATTTTTTAACACTTACGGAGTGTTTACAGCATGCAAGGCAGTGCTCAGCACTTTGTGTATTAGTTCAAATAAACTTCACAGCAGACCCGACTCCATTTTGCAGATAAAATATAGACAGGTTGTTATGCACCGAGGTCACAGAGTAAGTGGCGTCCAGTTGCCCAGGCCATCTGTGGACAGGGAGTTGGTGTTCCTTTGAGGTGTGGCCCTCCTGTTGCAAGCTCTGGGCTCCCCGTGACTGCAGTTAGTTAATGCAGGTAACAGGAGAATGGCTGCCGCCCATAGTTTTTTAGTGTTTTTGCTTCCTTGTTTAGTATACTTTAGCTGGATCTCCCTGAGTCAGAGTGTTTATTTATGTTCCAAAATTCTAATGATTTTGTAATCCACAGTGCCCGGGCACTAATATCCTTAATAGACTATGAGAGCTGAAAAGGACTTTTGTACTATAAATTAGTCTGGAAGAGGAAACTGAGGTCAAGAGAAGGAACCCCACAACTAGTTATTAGTTTCGGCTCCCAGGTCTGTATTTTCCTACCATATTATATTGCATTTCATAACATTTGTTGGTCTATAAGACCTTGGCAGAGAATAGCTTTTTTTGTTGTTGTTGAATGTTGTGGCTGGGAGTCGGGGTGGGGAGGGGAATATGAGTCCCTATTTGGTGTGTCTACTTTGTTTTCTCTGCTGCATAGGTCTTTATAATGTTCACTTAAACTTGGTCATTGATTCATTCATTTTTTTCTCTTAAAACATTTGAATCTCCTATGTACCGGTAACAAAAGATGAATAAAACACAGTTTATTCCCTCAGAGCATTTACAGTTTAGCAAAGAGACAGACACATAAGCAGAGAGACATTTTGGATGAGTCTCCAATTCAGAACTAACTTTGCATTCCATCTCAGTGAAACAAAATCTGTGGGCTAGACACCAGGAGAACCTTGGGTCTCATATCCTTGGATAACTATGCCTAGTTCATGGGCTTGAGAATTTAGGAGTATTCTTAGACCAGATTAGTTAATATTAATAGAGTCCGCCCACCCAAGTCTACTTTTTTTAAAATTTCTGGCCGACTGTAAGGAGTTTAATGTGGAAGCATTAAAGGATGTAGCTGTGCAACAGGAAGTACAGGTATGGAGGAAGGACAGTGTTGCTGCATGCCCAAGCCTAGTTCTAGCAGGCCTTGGGGTTGGAAGGTATTTGAATTAGTGCTAGGCCATCATCAGGTGTTCTGTTAATTTGTAACTTTTTGGGACCTCTCCAGGAGTATTATGGTCTGAATACCAAATACTACATAGTGTGGGCCAAGGCGCACGGTCATGGAGCTGCCTTCCCTTAGCTACAGTACCAAGGCTTCCCGGGAAACCCTGGTTTTTAAAAGACACTTGTGGTTTTTGAGTGAATTGGAAGGGTAAGTATAAAACATTTTCATTTCTCAGCCATTTCCTTATTTTGTTCAACTCAAGGTTACTCCATTCCTTAGCCTCTCAATATTTAATCAAGATGTGTGCCTGATTGGTACAACAAATAATTGGCATTGAGAAATCTCTCCATGTGATTTAGTTTGAGTTTGAGTCATTGCATTATAGACTGGTGGCATTATTTTAAAAATCTAAACATAAGGACAAAGAGCACATCTCTGACTACTGGGGCTAGAGATGGGAGGTTTGGAGTTAATTTGTTAATTAGGAATTTGTATTACTTTGTATGTGTCCCACTGGAAACAGAAATTAGGAGGCCCTTTTTGTACTTAAGTTCTTGTATTTAGCTCACACATTGTTCTGGTTTAGGTGGGTGGTTTGTGAGTTTAAAAAGTTTCCTGGTTAGGTTGATGCTATGAAAAGGACTGAAGAGACTTAAAGGATTTTTTAATATTAGATGAAAAAATAAAAAGCTCTATGTAGACCTCAGCTCTATTAAACTACCTACCACTCTTACTCATGAAAATCAGCACAAATCAAATACAATGTTGTTTGGCATACTTACTACCTAAAAACAGTAGCAGATAGATGTAACTTAACCAGCTAACTGCCATGATATTTTGAATTTAATTTAAAAAGGTCTGCTGCTTGCGTCTCTAGATGCTTATAGCGTACAAATGGTTAATCCAGTTACATTTAAAAGTTATGACTACCAGAACAGTAGACTGTTTTTATTGTGATTCATCCATAGATACTTGGAAAATGATTTTTATAAACCACAGAAAATTCCTGATTTTTATGGGGCTCACTACCTTCAGGGTCATTCTGACTCTAATATTCAGTTAAAATCAGTAATTGATAATTCATCAGTTAGAATCAGTAATTGATACTTCACTATCAGATTTTTAAATTTTTTTAGAAATTCATCTGAGAGAGAGAGGTGGGGGAGAGAGAGATGAGAAACATCAATGAGCTGCGTCCCACATGTGCCCTGACTGGGAATCGAACCTGACACCTTTTAGTGTATAGGACAATGCTCTAACCAACTGAGCCACACCAGCCAGGGCTCACCATTAGATTTTAATGGGGACCATCTAATTAAATGAAATTGTCTCCCCCTGCTCCTGTTGGATCCCATGAAAATGGGCAGAAATGGAATTTCTGCTTCTTTAGAAGTACCTAACATCATGCTATGCACATCTTAGGGGCCCACCAGATTTTTTTGAATTAAAGAAAGAAATCAAAACCCCTCTTCTATAATCAATGGGCAAAATCTAACTCCATCAAGAAAATTTTGGGCTTTTATAATATTTTTATTTAAATATCCAAATGATCAGCTACTACTATATTAATATATGTAATTGTACAAAGACCAGTCTGCTCATCATTTGAAAGGACCTTCCCAAATATGTATCAGTTCCTCTGCCTGTGAACATGGCTTTTCCTCAGACAGAATCTTTTATAAATACATCTCACAAAATTTTCTTTGTTTCCTTCATGTGATTTGGGGGGATGATATACTTAATCACCACAGTTTATATCATGGTCACTGAAAGAGAATTGTGGTATATGTATGGAGTGCCATGCCCTATCTATCTATCTATCATCTATCTATCTATCTATCATCATCTGTCTATTTCTATTTTTAATCCCCATTTTCCTTTTCATTTCTCTCGAAAAGGATAGAAATACCAAGAACCTATAAGCATGTTCTCCTTCCCCTGATTCTCATGTGTACATTGTAAAGACTGATAATTTGTAAGTTGAAAGAAATTCTTTTCTTCCCCCCCATTGAGAGATGGAAAGAGAGGTGCTGCGATATCACATACTATGTCCTATTGCTAGAGCCCATCCACTGACTGTCCCCCGTCTCTGCGCATGTCTGAGCATTTAGTTCAGTAGAGCACTCCCACGACATTCAGAGTCATTTCAAATTCCCAATCAATCCTGGGGAAGTGAAATGTGTACCTTAGTGCTCTCCTTGTCTTACAAAAACATAGGATAGAATCTTTTAAATGTCATTTTTATGCTGTTGAAACATTAGCCCTTCCTGTGTTGAAGGGAAGACTTTAGCAATTGTCAGGGGAGGGTCTTGTTCCCCTCCCCTGACTGGGTGACACTTCTCTTTCTCCCCCTAGCCCTCTTCTCCTCTTGCTCCTCCTTATTCTCCCCAGATCTTTCTTTTTCTTCTCCTCTTGCTTGTCCACATCCTCTTTGCTCATGCTACAGGCTGTTGTCAGCACCTGTCACCGTAAAGTGACCTGGCCAGCGCCAGCGGTAAGCCAGGGGCTTTCCTGCTTTGTTTCACGGGAGGCATTGCCAGAAATACACAAGTTGTTTACTTCCCGATCTCCTCAGGAAAAAAACACAACACCACAAATTCCAGGACAGGGACACCCGGAACAGCCAACCTGGGCATTTCCATGAAATACCAGACACCTGCCGTGCCTCGCCTAAAAGCAATGGAGAAATCTTCACTGCCAGATAGTTCAGGATAACCTTACAATGAAATGAATGGTGGGCCCGGAGAGTTCCAGGCTGACACCACGTTTCAGGTTCAGGCAGTTAGTAATGCAGTAATGCCTGCACGAATGTTTCCCTAAGCTCCCAGAGAACTGGACCGTATCTTGGCAGGGACTCAGGAAGGGGGTTTGGCGGCACATGGGAAAGGGGTGGGTAGAGGCAGCCCATGCTTGGGGCAGAATTGATCATTCAACTAAGAACTGTTAAAGCCGATGCCATATGGATCTGATCTACTTCTGAACCGAGCTGGCAGCAGTAACAACCCATGTCAGACCTGCATGGTGTGGATCTGCAGGCTTCATTCAGCAAAGAAGAGAAAATCCCGAGTGTTAACTAGTAACCGAGGAATCCCGCTTCTGCTTGGAAGCGTCAGTTCTACTGAGACTCTGGGTCAGTTTCTTCACCTGTAAAACGGGGTAACAACAGTATCTACTTAATAAGACTTTTTGCAAGGAGACAATAAAATACTATCTGTAAGGTGCTCAGCCTGGTGCTTGGCATATTATGTCCAGTCAGTGGTAACCATTGTTAGCATTTGTTTGAAAACAAAGTTCCGGGACTTGTGATTTGAGAATTGCCTACAAAAAGGGAAAGTGAAAGCAACTTCCCAAATAAACTCCAGAGGCTCACAGGCTGCTGCTTCTGTTCCTGTCCCCCATGGAAAGCCTGCCTTCGCCAAAATCTATGACATGCTTGTGTCTGTGTCTCTCCTATCACATCCCCACCCCAGACAGAGGAGGAGGGGGGAGGAAGAGGGATGGTCGCCGAGGGAGGGGAGGCTGTGGTTATGAATCAGGTTGAGGGGAGAGAGGGGCTATATTATCTGAAAGTATTCCCTCATGTTAACGCCAAGAATTGCTGCAAAGAACAGAGGATGTGGCGTCCCTCCACCACCTGTGGAATATGAAATACAGCTCCTGCTGGGACGATGGGGCCATTTCTGGGCTTACCTGTGTGTTCAAAAGAATTGCATGTCTTTGGAGTGGGTTTTATTGGAGAACATAGGGATTCAAGTTTCATGGGGTGCTGCCGTTTTTTCCTCCGTTTTGGGAGAGAATAAATGCTATGTGCTTTGGCTTGGGTTTGGGCTCAGTGTTGTCTCTTTTAAAAACAAAAGTATGTTAAATAAACCACAATTTAGAGAGAATACCCAACAGTCTTTTCCTGAGATGCTGTTGATCATCGATGTGTGCCCTAAGCATCTGCGTGCTCACTTGCTGTGGGCAGCCCTTTCTGTTCATGCCCTCTCCCTCCCTAAGCCGTCTTAGAGGGGCTCCTTGCTGGTCCCTTTGTTCTTTGGTCTGTGGTGCTGTGAGTTGCAAGTATTTGTATGCCCCCAGGTTTGGATAAACATTTCCCTTCTGCGTGGTGGGTCTGATTTAGAGGTTGCCGTCTAATGTAACAGAAAGGTATTCCGTACCACTTTGGCTAAATGCTAGTAGTAATTGGTAGAACATTTCTGGGAGGTGTGAAATCATGTAGTCCATGTATTTGCGTTCAGGGCTCTGCTTCTTAAACTAACACGTGCGGTGGACGAACATGTGTGTTTGTTTTGTTTTCTTAAATGTCCAATGTGCCTGGGACTAATCCTTTTATAAAATTCAGTAACAGTGAATTCCTAGACAAGTGATCATGTGATACCAAGGTCTCTAAGTGCTAACTTTCTCTTTCTGTGCGTATCTCATCACCAACCAGTGAAAGTGAAAAGCAGTTCACTGAGGAACAGGCAGCCCAACACTGAGCAATACTTGCTAGAAAGTGGTCAGAGATGAAACTTGAAACACGTTGGAGCTAGATCACCAAGAATCTTGGACATGATTAAAGAATTCCAACTTATGCTCTCAAATCTTCCTATATTTGCATTGCAGGTTAACGTGCTTAAAACTTTTGTGCTGAATAGTTGTTTGATAAAAACATATGTTTAAAAATCAACTTCAGCTTCCCAGATATGGGTTAGTGTCCCATACATTGCTCTGTACTTTTTAATCCTCACCCAAGGATATGTTTTTATTGATTTTGAGAAAGAGAGAGAAAGAGAGAGAGATGTGATAGAGAAACATCCGTTGGTTGCCTCCTGTACACACCCGGATGTGGGATGGAACCTGCAACCTAGGTATGTGCCCTGATGGGGGATCAAACCCGAAACCTTTTGGTGCACGGATGGCCTTCCAGCCAACTGAGCCACCTGGCCAGGGCGCTCTGTACTTTTTTTATTTTTGGAAAGAAATAACATCGTTTGTGGCAATTTGCGTCTGGGTAAAGGAACACTATACCATCCAGGTTTCTTCTCCTGTTTTCTCTATCTTGTATCTGCTACCATCTGAGCTGGTTGGCTTTCACAGCAGATTTCTTAGGAGACCAGAACTGACCTGTGAGCCCGCCTGCCTTTTGTTGTCCCGCGCTCTTACGATGTCTTTGCAGTCACCAGGCTTCGAGATGCTGCGCACGTGTAGCACCAGGCTGGGCCGGCTGGGGCTCAGCCTCCGCAGGGGGCTTCACCACAAGCCCGTGATGGCCCTGCGGCGGGAGGATGTGAACGCCTGGGAGAGGAGGGCGCCGCTGGCTCCCCGGCACATCAAAGGGATCACCAACCTGGGATACAAGGTCTTAATCCAGCCCTCCAACCGGCGAGCCATTCACGATGAGGTAAATATTTCCAATGTCTTAAATATGTGAGAATAACATGACCCTGTCAATGGAAATGAGGGAGCACCCGAGTGAAAAGAAAATGTGACTCAAAGATATTGAACACCACATGGCAATATTTCTTTACTTGTGTTATCATGAGATGGACAGTTAGAATCCTTACCTCAGTCCAGAATTCAACCAATAAAAATTCTTTTCATTCCATTTTATGCTTTCTCCAGCTGAGGGGTAAAGAGATTGCTTTAATTTATAAAAACATTTTTGACCTTTCTATTTTTTCAAGGTTTTTAAAATGTTTTAATTGAATTTATTGGAGTGACATTGATTAATACAATTATATAGGTTTCAGGTGTACAGTTCTGCATTTCATCATCTGTATATTGTCTTGTCTGTTTACCGACCAAAGGCAAGTCTCCCTTTGTCACCATCTATCGCCCCTTTTCTCTCTTCTACCTCCCCATCGACCCCCCCTTTTCCTTCTGGTAATTACCATACTGTTGCCTGTGTCTGTGAATTTTGGTTTTGTTTAATCCCTTCGCCTTTTTCACCACTCCCTTCTGACAGCTGTCAGTCTGTTCTCTGTATCTGAGTCTGTTTCTATTTTGTCAGTTTATTTTGTTCATTAGATTCCACATATAAGTGAAATCATGTGGTACTTGTCTTTCTCTGACTGGCTTATTCACTTAGCTTAATACTCTTCAGGTCCATCCATGCTGTTGCAAAAGGTAAGCTTTCCTTCTTTTTTACAGCCTAGTAGTGTTCCATTGTGTAAATGTGCCATAGCTTTTTTTATCCACTCATCTGCTGATGGGCACTTGGGCTGCTTCCAAATCTTGGCTATTGTAAATAACAATGCAGTGAACATAGGGGTGCATATATTCTTTTGAATCAGTGCTTCAGGTTTCTTCAGATATATTCCCAGAAGTGGAATCTCTGGGTCAAATGTCAGTTCCATTTTCAATTTTTTGAGGAAACTCAGTCTGCCTTCCCACTAACAGTGCAGGAGAGTTCCCTTTTCTCCACATCCTCACTAGTGCTTGTTGTTTGTTTATTTATTTATTTTTATTTTTTTTCTGATTTCAGAGCGGAAGAGAGAGAGAGAAACATCAGTGATGAGAGAGAATCATTGATTGGCTGCCTTCTGCACATCCCATACTGAGGATCACGCCCATAACTGGAATTGAACCTGGGACCTTTCAGTCCACTGGCTGACGCTCTATCCAGTGAGCCAAACCGGTCAGGGCTGTTTGTTGATTTATTGATGATAGCCATTCTGACAGGTGAGAGGGGATACCTCATTGTAGTTTTTGCATCTCTCTGATGATTAGTGACATTGAGCATTTTTTTCATATGTCTATTGCCATCTGTATATCTGTATATCCTCTTTAGAGAAGTGTATTCAGATCCTTTGCCAGTTTTTTACTGGATTGTTTGTTGCTTTTATGTCATTTGTACATGAATCCTTTTATCTCTGAACTTTCTGGTTGCCTTAAACAGCAAATTGTCCTAGCCTCACTTTGTGTTTTTTCTGCCCCACTGCTGGAATCAGCCATTACATCAAGAAATCCTGATTTTTTTTTTAGTTTATAGAAACCAAGATCTAGTATCTGGTGTTAGGTGTGCTTATGTTACTGAGATATTGTTGCTCTTAGCCCTTTCAGTGACAGAGCAAAGAAATACACACACGCATACACACACAGACACACAGAAAAAAAATATATAATATATATAATTAATTGTATGTAATAACTGTCTATATTAATTGTATATAATTTAATCATGAGCTAACACTGATATTTCCAAAATTTAACATTGCAGGTATTTCTTACCTTTAAAATTGTATATTTGCATTTGTTTCCCTAGCAGTGAAAATTTAAATTTCTTATAACATGAATGCACATTTTTGCTCTACCCCAAAATATACATAAAATAATTTTGGAATCACAATGCAAATATTACAGTTAACAATAAACCTGCTAATGCTAAGAGAATAGACCTTTATAGTTCTCATCACAAAAAAAAAATTCTGTAACTATGTCTGGACAGATGTTAACTAGACTTAGTATGGTGACCATTTTGCAATATATACAAATATTGAATCACTATGTTGTACACTTGAAACTAACATAATGTTGTATGCCAATCAGATCTCAAAAATATTAAATGGACTTTAATATTGCTTTGACTTTTTTCTTTATAATAGATCTCACAAGGAATATTCGGAATGCTATGTTTAAAAGTTACTTGAATTCTTTTTTCTGTATGGTTACATTGTCCATGTGATATCCAGTTGGATTAATTTTTTTTTATCCTTTTACATCTTATGTTTGCTTTTATATCCTTTTGATTTAATTTTATTTTTCAAATAACTTAAACATTTATGAGTTTCAAAGATTAAAACTATGTAAAAAAGTGGTAATGCAGAAAAGTCTTGCTGTGATCTTAATCTTCCGACGTCTATTCTCACCCACCCTGTAGGCTGCTATTTTCCTTAGTTTCTGACCTATTATTCTTATCTTTCTTTTTGCAAAAATAAGCATATGAGTGTGTGTGTGTACATGTTCTTATTTCCCCTTCACTCTGATACAGAAGGTTGTGTAATATATATATATCTCCTCTTGCACCTTGCTTTGTTTAGTTAACAACATATCCTGGAGATCCTCCAGGTTAGTTCATGGTGGTATAGGAATTACTCCGTTGTGATTACTCCATGGTTTGTTGTGATTTCTTTAACCAGTCTGCTATCACTGGGCAAATAGACTGTTTTCAAAGAAACTAGGTATGAAACATATATTCATTATTGTACTATCTCTTCTATCCATTTTTACTTTCTTTTGAAGTAGATTGCTAAGTGGATTTATCTTCATTTTATTCAGTGGCCATCTTTGATACTCTTTTAATTCTGCTTCAATTATGCTACACCTTATTTAAAACTCTGAAATGACTGTCTATTCAATAGACTCTATTGCCTCCATGTACCAGCTGTCCAATCTCAGTTACGTGTTCAAGTCTCAGGTTTCCCATTGATAAAATGGGGATGATAATTATACCTACCTCATGGAGCTTTGTGAGAATTAAATAGAATGATCCATGCAAAGTACTTGGCAAAGCACATAGTAACTTATTAATAAATGTTGATGATTATTTTATTTTATACAATAAAGTGCATCTTTACCATGATAATATTTAGTCTACTTTTCCAAATTGATTTACCCTTTATGCCCTAAACATCTTTACTTTCCTGCCTCCATATTTATATCTATTCCTTTAAAAGGCCTCTTACTGATACTGCCACCTCTTCAAATCCTGCCCAGCCTTTTAGATTAATTTAAAATTTTCTACTTCCTTCACCATCTCACCTAGGAATTATCTCAGTATTGATTAAACTAATAATCACTTAGATTCTGCAGGTCATAATGTTATTTTGAATTCAGCCTCATTTACTGTGCTCCTGACTTCTTTTTAAAAAAAAAAATACATTTTCATTGATTTCAGGGAGGAAGGGAGAGGGAGAAAGATATAAACATCAATGATCGGAGAAAATCATTGATCGGCTGCTTCCTGCATGCCCCCTACTGAGATTGAGCCCGCCACCCAGGCATGTGCCCTGACTGGGACTTGAACCATGACCTCTTGGTTCATAGGTTGATGCTCAACCACTGAGCCACACCAGCCAGGCCTGACTTCTTTCTTACTGTATTTTGTGGACTCCTTTACAGGAGGGATTTACCTGGCTTTCTTTGTGTCTTATCATCTTATCTCTAACACAGTCTGCTGTATAGAGTAGGGCAGTAATAAATAGTAATAAAACACAGAAAAGTAAATATTGCAGATATGTCTTCCTTTAAAAAAAGATGAATCTGAGTAATAAATTAGTCCTTAGCATTTAATATTACAGTGCATTGTTGGTATAAAAGATATATTTCACAATGATATGTAAATCACATGTGCTAGTGGTTATGATCAAACTATTAACTGTTCTTAAAATAGGAGTATGTGCTGAATTTTCTAAATTTTTGCTATAAAAGTCAAACACGTTAAATTGATCTTTAGCCAGCAAGTAAAAATATTAGTAGTTATTCTATTATTTGCTCTTATTCATACAGATTGTACTCCTTCAAAAGGTTGTGCCTTTAATTGCTATACTTCGTTATGAAAGAAAACATGAATACAACAAATCAGGGGAATAACTTTTAACCAAAATTGCATTCCCAGGAATATGTCAAAGCTGGCGGCATTCTTCAGGAGGATATTTCTGAAGCTTGTCTTATTGTGGGAGTTAAAAGACCCCCAGAGGATAAGTTAATGCCCAAGAAGACCTACGCATTCTTCTCCCACACAATTAAGGCCCAGGAGGCCAATATGGGCCTATTGGATGAGATTCTAAACCAGGTAATTGGTAACCAACACTCATAAATGTCATAGAAATTACTTTCAATTATCAAGCAGAGTTTTAGTTTTTTTTTAGCATGTAGGAAATACATCTTGTTATTCACCTCTGTAGGAAAGGTGATCTATGAGTTAGTGCTCGAATAGCTCTGCTGTTCTTAAGGCTCCTCTGCGGCACGAGTTTGGAGTTTGTTATAAGAGAAAACAAACATCTTTTATTCCATTTGTATTCTGAAATGGAAGGAATGAGAGAAGCGTTCTCCCAAAATGATCCCCAGTTTATAAGGCCACGTGGTCAGATATTAGCAAGTAGAATGTTTGAGCTGAAAAGAACCTCAGGAATCATATAATCCATCATCCTCATTTTTCAGATGGAGCCCAGAAAGGTGAAGTGACTTGACTGAGGTTGCACAGCTCCGTAGTGCCAGAACTGGAGTGTAGACTGTTTTTACCTTCATTAACATTAAAAGGGGAGAAAAGCATTTTGGAGATATACATACTATTGGAATGACTAGCAGCTACTTAAAATACAGAGTATTCATTCCACAAATATTTGCTGAGTGCCTATAGTGTGTCTGACATAGAGCTTATATAGTGGGAGGAGACAGATAATAAATAAATAACCTCTCATAGGTCACTTGGTGATATGTGTAATGGAGATACATAGACTATAGGAGGAGAAAAGGAGTGCTGGGCACTGGGGAAAGGGACAATGCTAGTTTAAATAGGGTTATCAGGGAGAGCCTCACTGAGCAAAAATTTGAAGGAGATGAAGGACCAAACTGTTCATCTGGGTGTCTTCCAAGCAGAGAGAATAGTAACGCCAAGGCCTGCTGGTCTTTTGAGTGAAAGATGAGAATAAATCTTGATGTTCTAAGAGGCTTATTCTTCCTGCGTTGTGGAAATGGGAGAGAGCAAAGCTGATAAGAAGATTGTAAGTCTAGACCAGTCTAGACGCTAGGCTACAAGTGATGGGGGCTTGTATGAGGGTGGTGGAGTTTGTGATGCATGGACAAATACAAGTACTTTAGAGGTCTGATTCCAAAGGATTCCCTAATGAAATGAATGTGGAATATGAGAGAAAGAGAGGAGACAGTGATGACTCCAAGATTTTAAAGGAGTTGCCATAAATTGAGATGATGCTACTGTAAGAGGAGCAGGCTTGGATGGAGGATCGGGAGTTGGGTTTAGGGCCTGTCGAGTTTAATTTGTCCATTAGACTTTTAAAAGGAGATGCTGTGTGGGCCGTTGGATATGAATTTGTAGCTCAGGAGGGCAGCTCCTTCTGACACACATTTTGTGGTTGTCAGAGACTAGATAGTATCTAAAGCCACGAGAGTGGATGAGCATAGGGAATGAGTGTAGCTAGAGAAGCCTGAGGTCTATTATAATAGAGAGACAACTAGAAATTTTCCAAAGTCCTGGGGTAAGGATGTTAGAGCATTAGAAACTAGACTAGAACCTGAGAATAGGCAGAGGACAGGAGAGTTTGCAAACAGTAAAAGCAGTGGAAGTGTTTTATATAGGTGATAGAACACATTCTCTTTAAAAAATATATATTTTTATTGATTTCAGAAAGGAAGGGAGAGGGAAAGAGAGATAGAAACATAAATGATGAGAGAGAATTACTTCGGCTGCCTCCTGCATGCCCCCAACTGGGGATCAAGCCCACAACCAGGGTATGTGCCCTGACCTGGAATCAAACCATGACTTCCTGGCTCATAGGTTGATGCTCAACCACTGAGCTATGCCGGCCGGGCTAGAACACATTCTTAGTCATTTGAAATAGGCTAGACCCAGGCTGCAGTTAATTTGCAGTGTTTCTGAAGAACAAATTCAGAAAGTAATTAATTGAAGTAATATTATAAGAAGAATGTTTCACCTTAAGCAGATAAACTCCTTTAAAAAGTACTTTAGAAACATTTTGGTTGTTGTTATATGAACTTTCATTCATTACAAGTCAATTAATAAAACAGACCCAGCAGGGCTGCTTTTTGGCAGCAGTTTGTAACCAATTACTTGGAGTTGGATAAACAGTAAACATTCTTACATTCATGCATATGGTAAAATCATCTGATCTTTGAGGAAATCAAAGGACTGTTTAAAACATTGCATAATTACAACATGTCAGTAGCTTTTAACCACGAGTTAATTAGACATTCCCAAGAGAGGGGAGATTCCCAAGGAAAGAGGAAGGCTGGTTTTAGTGGAAGCAAGGAACTAAAAGGCAGGCAGACTGTGCTACTTTTTAAATGAAACTTACTTGTGAAGGGATAGAGAGAGAAAAAAAGAGGAGAGAGAAGAAGAGAGACTGAGATAGAGTAAGAAAGAGAAACAGGGAGGGAGGGAGAGAGAAGGAATGAGATATTTGAGCATATAGACTTGAGAGGGAGTGGTGTTTATTATTATTTTTTAAAATATATTTTTATTGATTTCAGAGAGGAAGGAAGAGGGAGAGAGAGATAGAAGCATCCATGATGAGAAAGAATCATTGACTGGCTGCCTCCTGCAAGCCCCCTCACTGGGGATCGAGCCCACAACCCGTGCATGTGCCTTTGACTGGAATTGAACCTGGGACCTTTCAGTTTGCAGCTGACACTATTCACTGAGCCAAATGGGCTAGGGCGGTGTTATTATTTTTAAGGTAGAAGGGACCTGGGTGAGTGTCACTTAGAATGGCTGAGGGGAAGGAGCTGTGCAGAGAGGAATAATGCAGGACAGAGAAAAAGCTCAAGAGTAACGGTGTTGGAGGACATGGAGAAAGCTGGGATCTAGCTCACAGGGCTTAGTTTCAGGAGGGGCTTGCTTTCTTTGAGACCAGAAGGAAGAATGTGAGGAGACATGGGGTTGTAGGTATATTTGTAGTTGCTGCTGGGATAAAATTTAAAAGAAATAATGACTTTATTATTTGCATTTAGCACCTGTCTAGGACCATTTTTTTTTCATCTCTAATCATAAACCTGTCTTTGGCTTGTGACCCATGATATTTTCTAAATGTTTCAGGATGCCCCTTAGGGTAACTTACGTTGGCCAGTCAAGATATATTTTATAAGAGGAAAAAATGTGAAACACTGACTTTCTCATATATGTGCTCTACTCATTGAAATTAAGCTTGGTGGGTCTGGTTGAGAAATCTTTTATTCTTTCGTCAGGAAATCCGACTTATTGATTATGAGAAAATGGTGGATCACAGAGGAATCCGGGTCGTGGCATTTGGACAGTGGGCCGGTGTGGCAGGTAGGTGTGTGGGCCTTGGCATCACCGTGTCTACATTGGACTGTGAGTGACAGTGTGTGCTTTTTCTTTTTTGTGGCAAAAGGGATGGAAATGTCCATTTTCACCAATAAAAATAAACATGAGGGTGCATCTGAGGGTGATGACTATCAGGGGTCTAGAATAACAAAGGAAATCATGAAAATATGTTTACTATAAAAATTAGAAAGAAAAAGAGGGCAGGGAGAAGGAAAGCAACTGTAGATAGGCTCTGACTTTCTCAGTAGTTCTGTTTGGAAGACTAGACTGAGAGGTCAGTTTGGTGATGAGAACTTGGGGAGTAGAAGAAAGGGACAAAGAGGAAAAAGGTACGGGGCAGGAGCAACAAAGGAGAAATCTAGAAGGGATAGAAGCTGGAGTTTGGGTAAAAACTCTACTTGATTTTTCAGTTATTACTTTGAACCTTGTTTAGTCAAGAAACACCATGTGATATAACTGTATCATATTAGACTACCTGAAGGTCTGTTATCGTCAGAACAAGTAGACAGAAATTTGTAGGGACATAGGATACTAACACACTACCATCCTCCCTGATAAAAGTGACAGTCATTGAGCACTTCTCAATATGCACAATACGTATTCTTTCCAAGTCACGTGGAACATTCACCCAGATGGTCCACAAAACAATTCTTAATTAATTTAAAAGATTTGAAATCATGGAGTATGTGCTCTATAATAAAACTGACTTAGAAATTATAATTGCAATGGGGGAAAAAAAGGAGACATATGTACTACTATTTGTAATACTTTAAACAATAAAATAAAATTTAAAAAATAAAAATAAATTAAAAAAGAAATTATAATTGAAAGTAAACTAGAAATTTTCCAAATACTTGAAAAAGAAATGATGTATTATTGGATAACCTATTCAAGAGTCAAGAAGAAATCACAGGACAAATTAGAAAATATTTGTAATTGAATAAAAGTTTAAAAACAGCATGCCAACATTTTTGGGATGTGCATAAAGTGGTGCTTAGAAGGCAATCTACAGCATTTAATGCTTTTATTAGAAAAGAAGAAAGTTCTCAAGTTAATGATCTAAACTTCCATCTTAAGAAGTTAGAAAATGAACAAGAAATGAAACCAAAAACAAATAGAAGAAAGGACATAATAAAGGTAAGAGAGAAAAATCAATGAAATCAAAGCAGGAAAACAATAGAGAACATCAATGAAATCAAAAGCTGATTCTTTTTAAAAAATATTAATAAAATTGATAAATCTTTAGTTAGGTTGGTTAAAAAAAGAGAGGAGACACTATTTACCAATATTAGGAACCCAAGAGGGAACAGACTATATATCTTACAAACATTAAAAGGATAAGAGAATATTATAAATAGTCCAAGAAATTTGAGAATGGCAATAAAATAGACAAATTCTTAAAAGACACAAATTACCAAATCCAACTCAAGGAGAGATAAAAAACTTGAATATCAATGTACAAAATAAATACCATACATAAACACTTAAGGGAAATGAATTATTTTTTGTAGAGACTTATTTATAGTATCTTCATTCATAATAGGCTACAGTCCAAATGCCCATCAGCACAGGAATGGATAAATAAATAAAATGGAAAACTCAGCAATAGAGAGAAGCAAACTGCCGATACACCCAAAGTGTGTATGGATCTCAAAAACATTCAGCTGAGTGAAAGCTGACACACACAAAATATGTACTTCATACATTTATATGAAACTGTAGAAGGAACTAATCTATACAGACAGAAATAGATCAGTAGTTGTTTTCGGCTAAGGGTTGGGGAGGATTGACTGGGGTGATGGAAATATTCTTATCTTGATTATGTTAGTGGTAATGTGGGTGGATACATCTGTGGCTGTGTTTTATTGTGTATAAATTATCCATTTAAAAGTTGATTTCAGAAAAAAAGATAAAAGAACATTTTGTAGGACAGGAAAAGTATGTTCCAATAAAGAAGAAAAGGATGGGTGCTGAGGACTTTGCTACAGGCACGCTGAGTTTTTATTTTTGGGGGGACATCCAAACTGAGAAATCCGTAAGGTGGATGGTTAGGTCTTGAAATAAAAATATCTGTATTAGAGATCCAGATGTGTTGTCATCTGTATACAGAGAGTACTTGGAATTTAGGACTGGATGAAATTAGCTAAGGGAAAAAACGAGAGACTGAAGAGAATAGGGCCCGGGGCAGAATCCTGAAGCTAGCTGATTAATTTTTAAGGCAAAGGCAGAGGACACTAATGTTCAAGGAATGGGTATGGGATACTGAGGGAAGAGACTCTGACAGAGGGGCTCTTCATTGCCAAATACCTCTGATAAGTACGTCAAGATCTGAAGTGTCCACTAAGTTTGGTTATTTAGGTCCCTAAAATTGCTAATAGGGGTCATGGGGTCAATGGTGACCGTTTTCATTTGTTCTTTTTTTTTTTTTTTTTTTTTTTTTTTTTGGTATGGCAGGAATGGAAGAGTGTTTAAATGTTGATAGGAATAAACCAATAGACAGCGATAATGAAAAGAATAATTCAAGAGTGGATTCCTTCGAGAGGCAGGAAGGCATGGGATCTGGAACAAAGGTGGAGGGATTACTCGTAGAGGCGAAGAGGGACACTCATCCCATTGTAGCAGGATTGAAAGCGGAAGGGAGGGCGGGCATGAAGCTGGCTTAGTGCCTTTGATCGCAGAAAGTTGAGGGGATGGATAAGATGAAGGCCTCTCCCAAAGCTGAGATGCTGTGGCCTGTGTTTCCTCAGAGCCCTGAGCAGGTTGGAGAATGGGCAGAGAGAGCAGGTCCTACTTCTCCCAACTAATGGTCTTTCTGTCGGTCTGATTCTACAATAGGGATGATCAACATTTTGCACGGAATGGGTTTAAGGCTCCTTGCTTTGGGACATCACACACCTTTTATGGTGAGATGTTGATTTTATTTTATTTTTTAAATACATATCACACTTTTAGAGTAGGAAAATGTCTCAAGTGGTAGACTAACTTGAATTGTGTGCTTGCTTTCAGCACATTGGCATGGCTCATAACTATAGGAACAGCAGCCAGGCTGTGCAAGCTGTCCGTGATGCTGGCTATGAAATATCTCTGGGTTTGATGCCCAAGTCGATAGGGCCCCTAACATTTGTGTTCACAGGGACTGGTAATGTATCGAAGGTAAATCCCTCCTGTCTTGTTTCTGTAAAGCAGCCTGAAACTCTAAGAGGGTGTGGGAGTGTCGTGAGCATTTTAGAGCCCCGCTTTTTCATAAACGGGCATTCTGTTTGGGTACTTTCCTTACCGATGTATGAATCTTCACTATAGTAAAGAGCAGTCATAGTCTAAACTTATGTTCTATGTTTTTAGTTGATTCCAAGCTGTGAGAGGTTTTGCATGCTTTTCTCTCCTTTTTAGAGGGAAAACTCATTTTTAATGGTGTAAAGCTCTGTTCTTAGGGTGATCTGTTTTACCTCCATCACTGAGATGTCCAGAAGTTTGGACGTTACCCTAGGCTGTAAATTTTTCAAGATGACTTGGGGAGTTTTGCTAATAAGATGCATTCAAGACTGGAATTAATACTTTCTTCTTCTGGGATGATTAAGATGATGCATTTGTAGACCCCTCCCAACCCCCCCCCCGAAACTTATAGAATAGATTTTTCTTTAATGAAAATATTTTACAAAGAGGAAATCACTATTTGTATTATGCTGTGAGATAGGGGTCTAATTTTTGGGTAGGAAATATAGTTTCCCCACTTGAAATAATTTCTGCAACGGAGCAAAAAGTAAATAGAAATACTTTATGGTGCTCTCATTTCTAAATACTCTTGTTTCTGTGCTGAATGTCTTAAATAATAAATTTAAGCCCCTTCCAGTGCATGGTGTTCACACTGCTTGCTGTGAGCAAAAACCTCATCTGTACTCCTTGCTGCAGTCCTGGTCGCAGGGCGGGACAAGTGGACCTGTATATTGTGGGAAGATGAGTTAGAATCTTTGCATAACATCGTGTTGGCTCTTTTCCTATTTATTTTTAGATTTTTACTCATGTGTTATTTACAGGGGGCCCAAGAAATCTTCAATGAACTGCCCTGTGAATATGTAGAACCACATGAATTAAAAGAAGTTTCCCAAACTGGGGGTAAGAAGGGGAGGGTGACTGTGTGTATTTTTTACTGGTTTTTTTTTTTTTTAACAGTGTCTGTGTTACAGTATTTTATCACTATCAATCTTTATCATTTGTCACCAACTTTACTAATTTTCTTTCTCCTCTGTAAGACCTGAGGAAAGTGTATGGAACGGTGATAAGTCGCCATCATCACCTTGTCAGGAAGACAGATGGTGTATATGATCCTGTGGAATATGACAAATATCCTGAGCGCTACAGAAGTCGTTTTAATACCGATGTGAGTAGCACACTCAGCTTTTGAGTTGGTTACTCATGATACACCATAGCCAGGCTGTTTTCAGGAGAGAAATTATGGATGCGTACATTGCTTTTTAGTTCCTCATGTTGACTTGCGGTGAGTCCCTTGGATGTTATGAGTTGGGCGAAGGCTCTGTTGGCTTTTATTGACATTTGCAGGGGCCTTTGCTGAGTGGTTTTGGTGGTTTCTGTGACTGTGCCCTTTATTTTACTGTCTCTGTTTCTTCTTCAGGTCTGTATGTGCCCAATAGCTCTAAACATTTCCTGTGGATTGTTATTTTCTGTGTTTATCCTGGACTAGCTTGTACTGTTGGCAAAGCACAGTGTCTATGAGGTTTGATTTCAACATAGGTTTATTCCTCCCAGGCCATGAATTGCAGTCATAACCTCAGCCAGCTGTCTTGAAATGCATGCCATTGATTATAGCGCTCCAGGGTGAAACAGGCTATAGAAGCATAGACCCATCCCCAGTGTACCAAAAAGTTACTTTCAATGAAAATCCCTTTGATGGGAGCATACTGGACTCACAAGGACCACATGTTTGTATGTTCTGTAGTCATTGGTCATACAACTATCCTCTTCAAAAGAAATCAACAGGCCGAAACCGGTTTGGCTCAGTGGATAGAGCGTCGGCTTGTGGACTGAAAGGTCCCAGGTTCGATTCCGGTCAAGGGCATGTACCTGGGTTGCGGGCACATCCCCAGTAGGAGATGTGCAGGAGGCAGCTGATCGATGTTTCTCTCTCATCGATGTTTCTAACTCTCTATTTCTCTCCCTTCCTCTCTGTAAAAAATCAATAAAATATATTTTAAAAAAAAAGAAATCAACAAAAAAGAAAACAAAAATGCAGGCAGGTATGGTGAGAAGGAATATTGTATTTTAAATAATGTTGAATATGTTTCAACAACATAGCCTTTTTAGATTCTGGCGTGAAATGTAATGCTTAGCATGTAAAGCATGTTATAGGAAGAGCATCTTACCTGTAACTTGCACATTCTTGAGACACCTGAGAAAGAAATATTATGAAACTAGACTCAGACTGAAAAATTTTGCATCTAGTAAATTTCCATCCCTTCTGTCTTTCCCAGTCACAGAAGTATCGGTTATTGGCTGCCTCCTAAAACTTATAATGACCTAGTTACCATGTATGCATGTATGTAGTGCATTTGTCCATGGAGCCTACAGATGCTTTAATCTTTATGACTTTCCTTTAAGGATAGGGTATGTATTATCCCCATCTGGCAGGTAAAGAAAACAGCCCAGAGAAGTTGAGGTAGCCTGATTTAGGTCATGCTGCATAGAGCGTTAGGTCACCTGACTCTCTGCCCCTTCCTTTTTCTTAGCTATGTAATATATTATAGAGCAAATGTATTAATCTATTTATGTTCATATATTGATCATGGGAACTTTTACACTGAATCTGGGTGGTTATTTATTGTCTCGGACTCAAAAGAAGTCCACTGACCTAGCAAATAAAGTCAACTTGAAATAACATTAAAATATTTCTCGTGGAATTTACTGATAGCTCTCTTTCAGCACACTATTGAAATACACTGTTTCCTAGTTTGTTGAACCCGAAACTTGCTTTACAGATTGCACCCTTCACAACTTGCCTTGTTAATGGAATCTACTGGGAACAAAACAGCCCGCGTCTACTCACCCGCCAAGATCTTCGGAGTCTCCTGGCTCCAGGCAAGTCCCCTGTTGGTGGTGTGGAAGGCTGCCCTGCATTGTCACACAAGTAAGGACCTTACTTCAGCAATGACGGCAGTTTTTAGCAGGGCCCGCCATTAGGGTATCACATAGGGGATTCGTGTGCCACAGGACTGGACTGTGACTGAGTAGTTGCCTTATCTTAGCTGAGCTCTTGAGAACATTTGACAGTTAAACTTCCCTCCTTCTTGAATCTCTGAAGTTCTGTGGCTCCATATGTGGCTCAGAAGTCTCCTCCTCAGTGAGGTCCTTTCCTGCTTCCCCATTCCCTCTCTCGCTAGTCTGCTCCTCTGCTTCTTTACTGAAACTCACCATCATTTATTTCCCAGTGTTTATGATTTTCCCTCTCCTCCTTGAACTTGGTCTTCTTAAGCAGAGGGCCCCCATTTCTCTTGGCTACAAGTACCCAGGACATTGCCTGACAAATTATATACTTTCAAATAATGATTAAATGTCCAATTAATGAATGAATCAATCAATATTTATGGAACACCAGATCTGTCTGGCACTCTGCTGAGCTAGAAGATAAAGGAGAATAAAACTGTGGTTGCTCCCCACAGGCGTGTCACTGGCAGCAAGTAGGTGCCAAGGGAATGCTAGGAGCAATCGATATTACCAGCGTTTAGGAGAAAGTGGGAGCGGGGCTCAGCAATACCTTAAGAAGGAGGAGTGAGGAGAATGAGAATTGCAAGTGACAGGATTGCTGCTTGATAAATACGGAGTCACCAAAGCACAGTTTAAGACCCTGTGTGGGCCAGTCCAGGTCTAGCTGAGGGTTTACATAGGCAAGTGGTAATTGGAAATGGGGCAGGAATACGGGGTCAAACTCTAAAGGATTTCAAGTGGTGGACTGAGGCATTTGTTCATAAGTCTAGAGATTTCCATGTAACAATACATGTAAAATTATGTAGTACAAAGCAGGGTGGAGGGAGTTGGCTAAGTAGGTTAAGTTCAGGCTGTTGTCAATGACATATTTTGGGAAGGGATTTTCCACTTTTATTTCCCTCTCCCTTTCTCTCCCCCTTTTTTTCTTTCTTGTGAAGCCTGAAACTCATAGTGAGAAGATGTGGTATATCCCAGAAGCACACAGGGAGCTGTAGGGGAAAAGCTAAGAGCCTAGGCAGCCACCTTAAAAATTGTCCCAAGCACCTTTCATTTTTGAGTCATTTTTAATCTTGTTGGAGACTTTAGAGTGCCATGCTCTGATCTAAGTGTTGATGTTCTTTTCAGACTTGTAGCGATATGTGACATTTCTGCAGACCCAGGAGGATCTATAGAGTTTATGACTGAGTGCACGACAATAGAGCATCCCTTCTGCATGTATGATGCAGACCAGCATATTCTTCATGACAGGTGAGTTTGCTAAAGCTGTTAGATAGTGAGAAAGACATAAAAACACGCCATTTGCTTTGTATACTAGTCCTAAAATACTCAATATTTTACATCATTATGAAGACTACGCAAATTTCCAGAGATAAACTGAAACATATTTAAAAATTTGGTAGAAAACCCGCATGCAAATTAGAACACTTAAATCCGTATATACAATGTTTAAGTGGGAGATAGGTTGCTGAAGAAGGGAAAAGCTTTGTTTGACAATTCTTGCTTATTTTGTTACATATTCCAGTACCATATTACAAGTGATATGAAGCAAATATAGTGGAGTAGACATCTGGAAAAGTTAGAACTCACAAGTAACATTTTGTACATCCAATTAAAGCATATTGCTTCTCCTAGTGTTGAAGGTTCTGGGATTCTGATGTGTTCCATTGACAATTTGCCCGCGCAGCTTCCAAAAGAAGCTACAGAGTGCTTTGGCGACATGCTTTATCCTTATATTGAAGAAATGGTAAGCAAACCTAGAGCCTTGTAACACTTCCATGGCTGGAAATAGAACTGTGGTGTGATCTTATTGATGTTCTGGTCTCCGTATTAAGAAATCTGTTGCAAAGTGAAATGCCAGCCCTTCCCTGAAGCCCTTACTGACACTTTACATATTCTGCTTCCTTGTCTCATGGGAAATATGGTTGAGTAACTGTCTTCATGCTTAATTACAATTTGCACTTGCCTCTCCTTATGCGTGTTTGAGTAAGAATATTCATGACATGGAAGATAAGATTAGACTTATTTTCAATTTTCCTGCTTTCTAGGACAATTCATATGGGGGTATTCTTAGTGTGCTGTGATTAGCAGATTTGAAAAATCAGGTATATGGGAAATTTTATTGGATTTTAGTCACTAATGCTTAGTTAAGTGACAGCTTTTCTTGAAGTCTTGTATTTTTCACTGTAGTCAGTGATTGATTAATGAAAATACTGTGTTATCTAAATTCCATTTTCTTTTTTTTTCCTTTTTGTTAAATTTATTGGGGTAACATTGGTTAACAAAATTACACAGGTTTCACCTGTACTCTGTATTGTGTGTTCACCACCCCAAGTCAAGTCTCGGTCCATCATCATTTATCCTACCTATACCCTTTTCCACTGCCACCGCCCTCCCCCCATCACCACACTGTTATCCCTGTCCACGAATTCTTCATTAATTCTTTCTCTCTTTTTTTTTTTCTTTTTGGCTCAATCCTTCCATCTTCCCACCCAGTCCTCACCCCAGACAGTTGTCAGCCTGCTCTTATCTATGAGTCTGTCTCTGTTTTGCTTGATAGTTATTTTATTCATTGGATTCCACATGTGAGTGAAATCATATGGTACCTGTCTTTCTCTGACTGGCTTATTTAACTCAGCATAATGTGCTCCAGGCCCATCCATGCTGTTGCAAAGGGTAAAATTTCCTTGTTTTTACAGCAGAGAACTATTCTAGTGTGTAAATTTACCACTTTTTTTGGTGCCAAAGACAAGCTTTCTTATTTCAGTATTTGTCTTAAGCCTTCATACTCAACCTGCTTTACGTCTGCTGCTGATGGCTGACTGCCTCTGGCAATGAGTCCCAAGGTGTGAATCAGTGGCTGCTGTTCTTTCCATCCATGGCTTCACTCTGGAGCTCTCACACTGCAATGGGACAGTAGTTATGGGGCATGAATAAATGAAACTTTGTGAACTTCTTTTCTTTCACATACTACTCCATTTTGAACCTTTGTTTTTTCTCCTGTAATATGTCAGCAGGAAGATGTAACAGGCTTTAGAAAATGCAGGCAGCAGGCACTGCCATAGTTGGCACAATATTATAGTGCATCTACTATGTGCCAGGCAGTGTTTAAATTACTTTATATATTTTAATTTTTAATTACTCATGACAGCCATATCAGATAGGTACCATAAATAAACCCATATTATAGATTAGAAAGTTGAGGCATAAAGTACTAAGACTGAGAAAGGGTGCTGGAATCGGTGCTGAGGGATTAGCATTTGAAGTAGCATAGTAAGCAGAGTACACCTCCCAGGCTTTACTGGAGACCTCATCTTGCTTTCTGGCCTTGAGCTGGGTACTCACTTTCTGAGCCTCAGATGTTTCACCTGCGTTGGTTGTAATTTAAAATCTTAATGGCCCTCCAGTTGTAACATTCTGTATTGTGGATGTCTGAGTGGCTGAAAGGCATGTATATAAAAAAATAATAAGTTTACCCAGATGTTTACCATTTTCGATGATCTTCATTCATTTCCCTCTGGCATCATTTCCCTGTAGACTTGATAATTTCCTTTAGCTGGTTCAATGAATTTATTTTCATTTTTTTAAAAAAATCTTTATTGTTGAAAGTATTACAGAGGTCCCCATTTTTATTCCCATTGCCCCCCTCTACCTGCTTCCCACCCCACCCCTGCCCTTCACCACCCTATTGTCTATGTCCATAGGCAATGCATATATGCATATAGGATCTTTGGTTAATCTCTCCCTGCCTCTCCCCCTTCCCCCACTTCCCTGTGAGATTCATCAGTCTGTTCCATGTTTCCATGCTTCTGGTTCTATTTTATTCATCAGTTTATTTTGTTCATTAGATTCCCTGTTCATTTATTTTGATTTTTAGATACAATTGTGTTTTTAAAAAAATATATTTTTATTGATTTTAGAGAGGAAAGGAGAGGGAGAGAGAGAGAAACATCAATGATGAGAGAGAATCATTGGTTGGGTGCCTCCTGCATGCTCCCTACTGGGGATTGAGCCTGCAACCTGGGCATGTGCCCTGACCAGGAATCGAACCATGATCTTTTGGTTCATAGGTTGATGTTCAATCACTGAGCCACACCAGCCAGGCGATACAATTGTTGATAGATATGTATTTATTGCCATTTTATTTTTCATATTTCTTCTCCTCCTCCTCCTCCTCCTCTTTCTCCTCCTCTTTCTCCTTTCTCTTTCTCTTTCTCTTTCTCTTTCTCTTTCTCTTTCTCTTTCTCTTTCTCTTTCTCTTCTTCTTCCTTTTCTTAAAGAATATCCTTCAACATTTCATGTAATACTGTAATACTGCTTTGGTGGTGATGCACTCCTTTAGCTTTTTCTTGTCTGGGAAGCTCTTTATCTGACCTTCAATTCTAAATTATAGCTTTGCTGGGTAGAGTAATCTTGGTAGTAGATCCTTGCTATTCATCACTTTGAATATTTCTTCCCACTCCCTTCTGGCCTGCAAAGTTTGTGTTGAGAAGTCAGCTGACAGTCATATGGGTGCTCCCTTGTAGGTAATTAACTGATTTTCTCTTGCTGCTTTTAAGATTCTTTGTCTTTAACCCTTAGCATTTTAATTATGATGTGTCTTGGTGTGGGCCTCTTTGGTTTCCTCTTGTTTGGGGCTCTCTGTGCTTCCTGGACTTGTAAGTCTATTTCTTTTACTAGGTAGGAGAAGTTTTTGTCATTATTTCTTCAAATAGGTTTTCAATATCTTACTCTCTCTCTTCTCCTTCTGGCACCCCTATAATACGAATGTTGGTACACTTGAAGTTGTCCCAGAGGCTCCTTATACTATGTTTATATTTTTGGATTATTTTTTCTTTTTGCTCTTCTGACTTGGTGTTTTTTTGCTTCCTCATATTCCAAGTCATTGATTTCATTCTCGGAATCCTCTACTCTACTGTTGACTCCCTGTAAATTATTCTTTATTTCAGTTAGTGTATGCTTAATTTCTGACTGGTCCTTTGTCATGTCATTGATGTTCTAATTTCCTTGAAATTTTCACTAAGATCCTTGAAAGTCTCACTAAGTCACTTGAAGCTCTCATTAAGCTCCTTGAGCAATCTTATAACCATTATTTTATTCATTTATTCATGCATTTATTTATTTATTTTCTTTACTGATTAAGGTATTACATATGTGTCCTTATCCCCCACCTCGTCACTCATGCCCTCACCCCCTGGGTGTCTGTGTCCATTGGTTAGGCTTATATGTATGCATACAAATCCTTTGGTTGATCTCTCTCCCTTACCCACCCCCCCCACACCTTTCCTCTGAGGTTTGTTGGTCTGATCGATGCTTCTCTGTCTCTGGATCTGTTTTTTGTTCATCAGTTTATGTTGTTCATTATATTCCACAAATGAGTGAGATCATGTGATATTTATCTTTCTCTGACTTATTTCACTTAGCATAATGCTCTCCAGTTCCATCCATGCTGTTGCAAATGGTAAGAGTTCCTTCTTTTTTACAGCAGCATAGTATTCCATCGTGTAGATGTACCACAGTTTTCTAATCCATTCATCTACTGATGGGCACTTAGGCTGTTTCCAAATCTTAGCTATGGTGAATTGTGCTGCTATGAACATAGGGGTGCATAGATCCTTTCTGATTGGTGTTTCTGGTTTCTTGGGATATATTCCTAGAAGTGGGATCACAGGGTCAAATGGGAGTTCCATGTTTTGTTTTTTGAGGAAACTCCATACTGTCTTCCATAGTGGCTGCACCAGTCTGCATTCCCACCAGCAGTGCACAAGTGTTCCTTTTTCTCCACATCCTCTCCAGCACTTGTCATTTGTTGATTTGTTGATGATAGCCATTCTGACAGGTGTGAGATGGTACCTCATTGTTGTTTTGATTTGCATCTCTCAGATGATTAGTGACTTTGAGCATGTTTTCATATGTCTCTTGGCTTTCTGAATGTCCTCTTTTGAAAGGTGTCTATTTAGATCCTTTGCCCATTTTTTGATTGGATTGTTTATCTTCTTTTTGTTAAGTTGTATGAGTTCCCTATAAATTTTGGAGATTAGGCCCTTATCAGATATAATGTTGGCAAATATGTTCTCCCATGTAGTGGGCTTTCTTGTTGTTTTGTTGATGGTTTCTTTTGCTGTGCAGAAACTTTTTATTTTGATGTAGTCCCATTTGTTCATTTTCTCTTTAGTTTCAACTGCCCTAGGAGCTGTATCAGTGAAGAAATTGCTTTGGCATATGTCTGAGATTTTGTTGCCTTTGGATTCTTCTAGAATTTTTATGGTTTCCTGTCGTACATTTAAGTCCTTTATCCATTTTGAGTTTATTCTTGTGTATGGTGTAAGTTGGTGGTCTAGTTTCATTTTCTTGCATATATCTGTCCAATTCCATTTATTGAATAGACTGTCTTGACTCCATTGTATGTTCTTGCCACCTTTGTCAAATATTAATTGAGCATATTGGTTTGGGTCGATTTCTGGGTTCTCAAATCTATTCCATTGGTCTATATGTCTGTTATGCCAGTACCAGGAAGTTTTGAGAACAGTGGCTTTGTAATACAGCTTAATACTTGCTATTGAGATCCCTCCTACTTTGTTCTTCTTTCTCAGGATTGCTGCAGCTATTTGGGGTCTTTTTTTATTCCAGATGAATTTTTGGAGAGTTCATTCTAGGTCTGTGAAATATGCTGTTGGTATTTTTATAACCATTATTTTGAACTCTGCATCTCATCATTTGCTTGCTTCCATTTCATTTAATTTTTTTTTCCTGGAGATTTCTTCTGTTCTTTCATTTGTCATATGTTTCTTTGTCTCCACATTTTGGCTGCTTTCCTGTATTTGTTTCTATGTATTAGGTAGAGCTGCAATGTCTTCTAGAATTCATAGAGTAGCCTTGTGTAGTAGTGTCCTGTAGGACCCAGTGGCTCACCCTCCCCAGTCACCTGAGCTGGGCATTCTAGGTGTTCTCTTGTGTGGGTGGTGTGCACAGTCTTGTTGTAGTTAAGCCTTGATTGCTTTTGGCATCACTGGGAGGAATTGACTTCCAGGCTAATTGGCTGTGAAGACCCAGCTGCGACTAGAGTGGAAGAGCTGCTGTGCAGGAAATACCCCTATGGAGCAGGGCTTGCTTCAGTGGGGCTTTTGTGCTCACTGAGTCTGTCCCTTGATTGTTTCACTTGTGGGTCTGTAGAGTTGTAATCTGGTATGGTCTGAAGTTGTCCACTCGGTGCACTGGCCCTGGGGACTCCAGGAGGTGCAAAGTCAGCCACTGCCTGGGGCCACCCAGCAGGAGCTACCAAACGATCTGAAGATGGCTGCTATTTGTACTAGGCTTGGAAGTGCTCAGGAGAGGCCAAATTGTGAAGCAAGGCAGGCTGGTACTAGTGCTGGGTCTTGGGCCTCTTATTGCTAGGTATGGGGCACACTGTTCCCAGCTGCTGCTTGTTTAAGAAATTTTAGGGAAGTCTGAAGTCTGAACCAGGATGGGCCATTCATATGGAAAAGCCACTGCAAACAACTTGGGTGGGGCTGCAAGTTAGATGGGGCCGGGTCTCAGGGAATCACCAGGATGGAGCTAACAGTATGAGGCAGGCTGATAGAAACTCAGATATGGCTGCCAGTCAGCTCTGTGATGGGGAGGTTCCAGCAGAAGAACAATGACTCCTGCGAGCACCTCTATCTGGGAGAAAACTGCCCCCAAGTTCTTGCTTTGATGCTAAACAGTCCAGTTCCTCCCTGTATGTCTCTGGTTCCCCCAATATCATCACCCCATGCTGGAGCTCAGAGGAATCAAGTCTGAGTAAGTTCTTGTGTTGGTCCTTTAAAAGGGACTGCCTGGTTCTCCAGCAGCCTCCAAGTCACTCAGACATAATACCTGCTGGTTTTTACAGTCTGAAGTTATGGGGACTTCTCTTCCCAGCTCTGGAACACTGGGATAGGGGTATTGTGTGGGGCTGGGACCCCTTGCTTCTCAAAGGAGGCCTCTGCAGTGGAGATAGCCCTCCCAATTAAAAACACACCACACATGGGTGTCAGACCATCCCATTCGGCACTTCTGTCCCTCCTACCAGTCTGGAAGTACTTTCTTCTTTACTTCTCTAGCTGTAGGACTTCCATTCAGCCAGATTCCAGGCAGTTCTGCATTATGGTTGGTCTGTACGTGAAATGTAATTTTGATATGGTTGTGGGAGGCAGCGAATACAGGCAGTTACCTCTGCCACCATCTTGGTTCTCTCCTGTTCAGTGAATTAAAAAAATTTCAGATATTCTCTTTCCAGTTCTAAAATTTCCATTTAGTTCTTTTCTTTCTCTTTCTCTGCTGAGAATTTCTATTTGTCTAATTTATTTTGAGTATACTTTTCATTGTCACATAGAGTATAGTTATAAAGCTGCTTTACAGTGTCTGCCTCACATTTCCAAAATTCTGAAACAGCGTATAATTGGGTCATGTTTTTGTACCCATTCAGCTACCCTATGTCTCTTAATTGGAGCATTTAGTCCATTTACATTCAAGGTTATTATTAATAGGTACTTTTTTATTGCCTTTTTAATTCTGTATGTTTATAGTTCTCTCTCTCTCTCTCTCTCTCTCTCTCTCTCTCTCTCTCCCCCCTTCTCATCACAGCAGTCTCTTTAGCATTTCTTTCAGTGCTGGTTTGGTGGTGATAAACTCCTTTAGCCTTTTTGTTGTCTGGGAAGCTCTTTATTTGACCATCTATTTTGAATGATAGCCTTTCTGGATAGAGTAATCTTGGTTTCAGATCCTTACTTTTCATTACCTTGAATACTTCATGCCATTCCCTTCTGGCTTGTAGACTTTTTGATGAGAAATCAGGTTACAGCCATATCGGAGTTCCTTTGTAGGTAACAAATTGCTTTTCTCCTGCTGCCTTTAAGATTCTCTCTTTGTTTTTAATTTTAATTGTGATATGTCTGGGTGTGGGCCTGTTTGGGTTCTTCTTGCTTGGGACTCTCTGTGCTTCCTGTATTTGTGTGACTTTTTCCTTCACCAGGTTAGGAAAGTTTTCTGCCATTATTTCTTCAAACACATTCTCTATCCCTTGCTCACTTTCTTCACCTTCTGGTACACCTGCTATTTGAATATTGTTACGTTTCACATTGTCCCACAGCTCCCTTAAGCTGTCCTGTTTTCTAATTCTTTTCTTTTTGATTCTCTGAGTGATTTTTTCTACTCTGTCTTCTAATTCACTGCGCTGATCCTTGGCTTCCCGTAATCTACTCTGTCTTCCTTCCAATGTGTTCTTTATTAATGCTATGTCATTCTTTATTTCCAACTGGCCCTTATTCATAGTTACTATATGTTTTCTCATGCTGTTGAGCATCTTCACCTTCATTATTCTAAACTTTATATCTGATAAATTTTTTTATCTTCATTTTGTTTAGCTTTTTTTCTGGGGAATTCTCTTTTTCTTTCATTTGGGGCTTGTTTTTTGTTTATTTGTTTGTTTGTTTTGTCTCCCCATTTTGGCTGCCTGTTTGGGTTTGTGTCTGTGTATTAGGTAGATTTTCTATGATTCCCAGTCTTCAGTGCAGGACAATGTCAGATGCTGTTTCTGTCTGGCCTTGAGTTCCCTGTTTGGAGCTATAAGCAATCCACAGCTTGTGGCTCCCTCTGCTGGGGCTGGGTTTCTTTTCAATGGACTAAGTTGTACACCAGACTCTGCTTTTCCTAGTCCTGGGCCCAGAAGGAAATCAGGCAAAGACACAAAACCTCTAAAGATCTGCCCCTGCCTACAGTCTGATTGTTATTCTCAGAGTCTTAGTTTGCCTCAGGTTATAGACCACAGGGTAAGTTGAGAGGTCTTCCAACAAAGGCCCACAGCATGAGGGAATGACTCAGCACAGGAAACTTGGGTGGCTGCCCTCCAGGCTCCAACCCCAGAGCCCCCAATCCTGGCTTCTGCTCACACAGCTCCAGTCCACTCTGCCTTCCCTCTGCCAGAGCCCAAGGTGAGTGGCTGCACACAAAATTTTGTGTGTTGGCTCTTTAAATGGGTGCCAGTATTTCTATGTGTCTCTGGCTGGCAGAGAGCAGCCCTGATGCTTTTTACAGCCAGATATTCTGTGGGATCCCTTCTCAGTTCTGGTTCTCTGGGCTGGGGAGCCAAGCTTGGGGTTTAGACCCCAGAGTTCTTAGTGGCAACCTGCCCCTCCCCCCTCCAGCTGAGATATCCCTCTGGAACTTCAGCTACTGCCTGTGGGAGCCCAGCCAGCCTTCTCATGCCTCTGCACTTCCTACCAGTCTCTATGTGGTCTCCACTTTCTGTCCTTGGTTATCAGATGTCTCTCCAGCTAGCCTTCAGTTGATTTGTCAGGGTGCTTTTTCTGTAATTTAGTTGTATTTCCAGTTTGGTCCTAGCAGATTGTCAGTGTTGCTTCCATTTACTCCACCACCATTTTGAATGTTCTGTCACACTATTTTTGTTTATATATCACAACTAGAGGCCCAGTGCATGGATTCGTGCACTAGTGGGGTCTCTCCGCATGGCCTGCAGAGATCGGGCCAAAACCAGCAGTCCAACACCGCCTGCTGCTCCTGCCTGCTGCTCCTGCTCATCCTGGCCCCGCTGCACCTACCATGGGCTCACGCCCAGTCAGTCCCGATTGGGAGAGGCTTGCGCTGCAGCAGCACTCACCAGCCATGAGCCCTGCCTCTGGTTCCCGTTGGTCAGCTGAGCGGTGCTCCTGCTGTGGGAGTGCACTGACCACCAGGGGACAGCTCCTGCGTGAGCATCTGCCCCCTGGTGGTCAGTGTGCATCATAGCGACTGGTCGACTGGTCGTTCGGTCGCTTAGACTTTTATATATATAAACTAGAGACCCGGTGCATGGATTCATGCACATTGAGAGGAAATTAATTGGAATAAATATTTTAGAGGCCGGGGAGGGACCGTGAGAAATTGGCCGGCCGGCGAGGGACTGTGGGAGGTTGGCTCCAGGGTGTGTCTGGCTTATCTCGCCCAGTACCGACTGGGGCCGATTGGGGCCATCTTACCCAGTCCTGATCGGGGCCGATTGGGCCGGCCAGCTGGTGAGGGGCCACGGGAGGTTGGCCGGCTGGGGAAGGACAGCGGGAGGGCTCCAGGGTGTGTCCGGTCCATCTTGCTCAATCCTGATCGGCCGAACCCCAACGGCAAGCTAACCTACCAGTCGGAGTGTCTGCCCCCTGGTAGTCAGTGCGCGTCATAGCAACTGGTGGAACGAACGGTTGGACACTTAGCGTATTAGGCTTTTAGTATATCGGATAGCCCTCTAAACAGCTTGGTGGGCTTGCCTTGGGGGCATTTATTTCTGTGCTATCTTGAAGACTGAACCTTTGTGAACGTTGATGACTGTCTGTATTTTGTAGTGTTGATATATATGTGTCAGTTTACCACTAAAATATTAAGTATATTGTCTGTGATCTCTTCTGATAATTGTATGTGAACTGTATTTAAAGTATATGCACTGTCCTTTCCTCTCCAGATTTTCCTTCTTGACTTAAGGTCCATATAGCTTTTGTAGCATTGCAGGGTACATTCTATTATTTTGTACCAACATAGAATTTTTGTTTTAGTTGAATTCGATAGATATTTACTATCTGTTGGAACAAGGCACACACATGGGTGGAGAGAATGAAAACACAGGCTTTGACCTATAGAAGCACGAGGTCCAGAAGGGGATGAGATAAGTGTGCAAACCAGCCATCAGGTAGAATGTGACAATCATTAGAAAGGTGGCAGTGAAGTTGTGGAGGGAGAGGCTCTGTCCTGTTGGGTACAGTCAGGAAAGCTTTTATGAAAGAGGTGACATTTGAGCTGGCTCTTGATAGATGTATAGTATCTGTTCCTTTGCATGGTAGTGGGAGGCAAAATATGTGATGGAGACAGGAGAGCAAAGGAGGGAGTTAATTTAATCTACGGATTCTGATTGAAGGTAAAGGTTAAGTATGTTTGTTGCATGTTGGAAAGGGTCTTAACGTCAGAAGAAATAGCTTGAAATTAATTTGGGCAAGAGTGATGTGGTCTCTGTCGGCCCATGAACTGAAGGGGTCCTGGCTTGATTCTGGTGAAGGATATGTACATATGTACTGCAGGCAGGGTACATATCCTCCCTTCCACTCTCTCTAAAAATCTATGGAAAAAATATCCTCGGGTGAGGATTAACAAAAAGAAAGAAAGAAAAAGAGAGAGAGAGAGAGAGAGAGAGAGAGAGAGAGAGAGAGAGAGAGAGAGAGAGAGAGAGAGAGAGAGAGAGAGAGAGAGAGAGAGAGAGAGAGAGAGAGAGAGAGAGAGAGAGAGAGAGAGAGAAAGAAAGAAAGAAAGAAAGAAAGAAAAGAGTGATGAGCTCTCAAAGCTCTATGTGAAAGTGATATGGTCCCATATGCTCAGGACCCTGTGCTTGCACGTGTGTAACAGGTGGATTTAGTAGCCTTTGGTTGTCTAGCATGTGTGCCTTTCTTTAAGTGAACTCATGACAACTATTAGTTTTCTTGGGGAAAAGCCCATTGAACTTTAAATACTTATTTCATGTATCTACTGATATATTCACTGAATATTTACCATTTTATGATGTAGCAGGTATATGGTAGGATGCCAAATACAGTTTCTACCTTCAAGGTGTGCTTAGGGGCAGGTTTTGGTAGACTTCACAGCTGAGACAGTTCTTCAGCTGTACCGTACCTCGGAGGAAGGAGGAAAAGTGGGAGCTCCAGGTAGAGGAATGGCATGGAGGCATTTACCTGGCTAGCACAAAAGCATATAGAAGCATGACACAGAGAAGTAACTCCATGCTGTTAATGGATCTGAAGAGTTGGGTGTGAGGCAAAAGGGAGAGCTGAGGTGGGGAGGAAGCACCAGCCTGTAGAGAACCTTGTGGGACACTTCAAGAGACTTTATCTTGAAGGCAAGGGGAAGATATTGAGTTAGTTTACGTAGGTACAGAGAAACAATCAGTTCTGTGATTTAATTGAAAGGAAAAAAGGTGAGAGGTAGTTCCCATGATCCCAATAAGGCCAAAGAAAGACTGTAGAATATAGAGAAAGAACCCAGATAAGGGAAAGACACACAAGAGTTCAGTGGTTTGACCATATGCAGAGTGAAAGTCAAGCCTCATTTTATTATCTACTAATGGTTTCCAGCCTGTAGACAGGGTTGGTAGGTAGAGGAGTCAGCTTGAGAAGGGAGCACTCCAAGGGTGCCTGGGAGAAAGAGGCAGTGGGAGGACCCTAGGTGTGTTAATTCCATGAACTTCCCAAACTATGTCCTGGCTTATCATATATATATAATTTAAATGCCTATATCCTATGAATAGATAGCCTAGGTGTCTTGTGTTTTAGATTCATGACAGTAGTTTTATGTGTATTTTAATGCAGAAAGTAAATACTCCCATGCCAGCATCTGTTCAGTTTGCTCTTTCTTAGTTGGGTAAGTGCTCTAGATTTAACCTATGGATTGTCTCCTTAACCCTAATACCCTGACCACCAGAAGCAACAATACTGATTTATATGATCTTTACCCCTTGGCAGTCTATTCTAGAGTGGGATTTTTTGTAAGAAAAGAGGAGACTGAGAAAGGTGCTAGGATGTTAAAATGAGCGATGTCGTTTTTGTTGTTGGCCATCTGACTCATTCTTGCAAAATAAAGGGAAGAGTGTGGATGACTTTTTGAAACCTACTTCTTGAAGTCATTTTCCCTAACACTTTGGAAAAGCTGATGTGTCTATATTCAGAAATAATATTGACCTGAGGGAGATTCCCTACTGGGGGCTTGGTGGCTTGTTGCCTGAACCTTTGAAATGTGAAGGAAGCCCCCAGAACGAGGCTATAGACCTTGTGGTGATACTTGCCAGCATGATCAATATGACACATCTAACGTGTGTGTGTGTGTGGCGGGGGGCGGGTGTCTGAGTTTTTCATGTTTCCAGTAAGTGAAGATGAATTTAATCAGATTTTACTTTTAAAATTGAGAAATAGCATGTGTTTGGGGGCAGACTTCACTGCTTGCAGAAGTCTTCATTACCAATTATTGATCATCAGAAACTTTGCTAAATTCCCTTTTCTTTTGACTAATGTAATATGAATAGAAATGCCAAGAAGCCTTCCTTGCAATGTCATTTATCTCTTACCAATCTCATCTTCCTTTCAGATATTATCAGATGCAACACAGCCTCTTGAAAGTCAGAATTTTTCTCCTGTGGTGCGAGATGTAAGTTCTAAAAATAATTTTTTTCTATGAGTGTACTTTTCCCCACTGCCATCCCCCCTCCCCTGTCTCCCTTCCCTTCCTCCCTCCCCATGTCTCTGTCTCTTCTCTATCAATCATGAGCCTATGTTTGTGGGACTAATATGTGGATATTAAAGAAATGTCTTGTGTCATATACATTTAGGCAGTGATTACATCCAACGGTATTTTGACTGATAAGTATAAATATATCCAGAAACTCCGAGAGAGCAGGTAAGCATTGTTCTTATCTTGGATCTGATGAGTATTTTTTAATGTTTCAATGTGAGTTCAGAAGAACTAGGTTTATACAACAGGAAAAATTTGAAAATGCCTATAAATATAGGACACCCAAACTAAGTGACTGGTTGAAACCAGTGTGAATTATTTTCTCTGGGACAGTGTTGGGCTGTATCCTATTCTGTGTAGATTTGTATGCAAACCAACGTAAGTCCAAAAGACTATCCTTTCTGGGAACCCCCCTCTCTAATACTTTGCCTATTGTCATGCCTCTGTTACTTGCTTGAAGGACAGTGAGCAAACTAACTCTTTCTGTAGTGCTTTCAGTCTGGCTTTTAGTTGAGGGTGTGGACTCCCTTTTGTGTAGTGTAATATTTAGGAAAGTGGGCTCTTGGTTAGAGAGTAGAAGCTGTGAAGAAAGAAAATGATCAGAAGTCGGTTTTCCCGGGGATTCTTCCTAGGAGGAAGGTGCCAAAAAGTACCTTGACAAATCTGCCCAAGACAATAGTTCTCACAGGAAGGCACTTAGCTAAGGCCCTCATTCCCTCAACTGATTTTCCTACTCAAAGTTTGAAAACGTTGACATTTCTTTGGAATGTTCTAGTCCTCTTCAGCTGAGTGCACTTGGTTTGTGTTTAGCTCTGCTCCCCACTGGTCTATTCCCATCTAACAAAATAACCCATGCACCGAATGCTCAGGAGAAAGCAGAGTGGGGAAATTAGTAACAAATAAACAAGCAAACAGATTGTCTTATCTTCTTTCTCAGTTGTTGTCTCTACAAGAGGTAAATGAAGAGCGCTGCACAGATCTGTTATGCTTTTTCCATGTATTTGCTTGTAGTTACTTTTTATGCTTCAATGAAATATTTTGGCATAAGACAGCAAGAGTGTATAATTTGTGTGTAAAAAAAAAAGCTAACTCTGCAACTTAAGAGAGTTAATTATTGGGGAAATGGCATGTGTATTTGTTTTTTTATACTCCCTGTGTCTTTTGATTCTCATCACCTGATGCTCTCATACTAATCCTAATGCCATATCTAACGTGACCAGTGACGATGGCATCTTCACTCTCACACACCTTATTTCATGTGGCAGCAGGTCTACTTGGCTCCAGTCACTAGGGTTTCCTGCCTTCCTTCCCTAGCGGAATCTAGTGCCAAGAGAGTAATATGAAGATTGAATTTTGAAAGGAAATTTAATTATCTTGCACCCTGCCTTATTCTTATGTTATCTTTATCACTTAACACAGAGGTTATTAACCTGGAGTGTTGGGTGGTGCTGATGAGATGAACTGTATTAGAATCTAGGTACGATTTTTAAAAAAAAATTATTTTGAACACCACATTTAGACATCAAAATATGTTTCAATTATATACACTGTAGGAAGTGTTATTAGGAAGCATATCCAATAATCAAATAAAATAGTGATATTTTCTGGGAGATGGTATGGAATGGGGGTAGAAGTTAAAGACCTTCCCTTATCAGTAATATAAGTATTGGGGCGATGAGAGACCAGGGCATTTTACATTTATAGTTATTTTTATTCAATCATAATTAATGAAAAAGTTCAAGTTTGAGAGATATCCTGGTCTAAAAGATCTAAACAACAGAGCTTGCTGCTTAAGTTCCTGGCACCAGGCCATTTTCATGGTTGTACATAGATATCTGGGAATTTGATTCAGAAGGCCTTTATTGAGTACCTATTATATTTAAGACAAACTAAATTGAGAATCAATGGGTTTATAAAGATGAGTAAGACTTAATCACTGTCTTGGAGGTCATAGTTTGTTGGAAAGACAAAGAGTTATCTGTCAGGAAGGTACAAATTCTGAACAGAATGAACTGTTCAAGAATTAAATTCCTGCCTTGTAACTTCTCTTAGGTTTCCATATTTGACCCCTGACATTTGTGATTTCAAAGTTATGGTTTCAACTGTTGTCAAGTGATCCTAAAGATAAACAGCCAAACAAATGTCTAATATGGATGATAATAATCTCCTCGGATTTTGTGTGGAGTGAATAAGGTTTCCATGGTAAAGCTTCTAGCATGATTATGAATCACGTCCCCTGGGAGGACAAAGTGTGAGACTAAGTTACTCAATCGTGAGTAAGAGAGTCAATGGTCCAGCATCTGTGACTCACTGGGCAAATGCATGAAAGTCTGTGAACATACACCTCAGAGATGTCAGGGACTGTTGTCTATTGTACAAAATCTAAAATAATCAATGAAAAATGTTAGTGTAGGGAACTCCCGTTGAGGTTCTTTTTATGAATAATGTGGGGAAATTATTGCTTCATAGTGTTAACTTTTAGTTTGGTTTGTTGCCAGAAAGATTCTATTATTTAATTTTTGTTGTTGTTGTTAGATGATACCCCTACCCTGCCTTTTTATTGATTTTTTTTTTTATAGGGAACGCGCTCAGTCACTTTCAATGGGCACCAAGAAAAAGGTCTTGGTCCTTGGAACTGGTTATGTATCTGAGCCTGTATTGGAATACCTGTCAAGAGATAACAACATAGAAATAACAGTAGGTAAATGAGCCCTGATATTTGAAGAAGAAGAAGAAAAACCAATTCCATGTTTCCCTTGTGAATTTTAAATTACTGTTTTGTTTCTAAACTTTGAAAAATTACTTTGGAGATATTACTTTGTTTGCTCTCTTACTAGTAGAGGGAAATCTAAAATTTGGGCTTCTTTATTCTTGAAATAGGCTCTGACCTAAGGAATCAAATTGAGCAGTTAGGCAAGAAATATAATATCAATCCTGTTATCATGGACATCAGTAAACAGGAAGAGAAGTTGGCCTCCTTGGTGGCAAAACAGCATCTTGTCATCAGGTTAGTATTTAGCAAGAAATGATTGCTGCGTATTTTGTTGATGCTGTTATTTCCCTTTCCTTAATTTTCAAATCTTAAAATTTAGCAAACTGGTGGCCTTTCATGAAAGTTAGCATTAGCAAAATCTGTTTTATATTTAATTTTTCTTGATTGAGTTTCCCTGCTGAATAGTGATAATGCTGTGGAACATGGTTATCCTGTAATGTTCCTCAAATAACTTATTTTTAAGTTGCAGAAAGAATGTGTTGAGGTAAGCACAGTGACTACCAAAATAAAATAAGGGATATGTTTCACAAAAAATTATATAATGATGTATCAAATCTTTTTGGTTTGAATGTTTCAATTTTAGTTTTTGATGTTTTAAAGTAAATATTAATCAAGTTTGATATGTTGCTTTGAAAATTACATTTGTATTTTGTGTATGTTTTTACAAGTGGTCTTTCTAAGTATTTGAATTAATTGACTTAGAGTTATGGCCCCTGGCTATAACTATATCACATAAACAATCAGTTATGAACTCTAATCCCTTTGTCTAAAAAAGCACTATCAATCAAAGTTCTATCATTCTAGTTCTCAACATATTATTAGGTTAGCGTTAGTCGCAGTGGTCGGCAAACTGCGGCTCGCGAGCCACATGCGGCTCTTTGGCCCCTTCAGTGTGGCTCTTCCACAAAATATCGACTTCTGCGCATGGGCCACAAAGTTTCAATCGCACTGTACGTGCATGCCCGCATGTGGTATTTTGTGGAAGAGCCACACTCAAGGGGCCAAAGAGCCACATGTGGCTCGCAAGCCACAGTTTGCCGACCACGGGCCATTAGTGCAATTAATGCCAAATAAAAAAATATTAGATCTAGATAACACTTTTAGTAGGCAAGTTTTCAATGATCGGAAGGTGACAAAAAGTCTCCACTTAGCCTTTCAGATGATGTAATTCTACACTTTCTATTAATACTTTTTCAACAAAGCATTTTGCAAGTATTTTGCTCATTGGCTTTTTTTTTTAAAAATATATTTTATTGATGAGGAAGGGAGAAGGATAGAGTTAGAAACATCGATCAGCTGCCTCCTGCACACTCCCCACTGGGGATGTGCCTGCAACCAAGGCACATGCCCCTGACCAGAATCGAACCTGGGACCCTTGAGTCCGCAGGCCGACGCTCTATCCACTGAGCCAGATTGGTCAGGGCTTTGCTCATTGGCTTTTAAATTATTTCCATATTTAGTAATAATTCTTTTATGTTTTTATTCTCAATTACAGTTTATTTTTAGTATTCTTTTGTATTGGTTTCAGATGTACAGAATCGTGGTTAGACAATTCTTTTATTATTTATTTATTTTTTAAAATTTATTTTTATTTATAGAGAATTTTTTAAGGAGTGTTGAAAATTTAATATGATTTTCCTAAGTATTCAAAAGGATTAAATAATGAACATTATTGAAGTATTCTTAATCTTCCAAAAATATACTACAACACAAAAAGTTAATGGGTTTCACTTAAATTTAATTTTCTTGGGCTTAAATAAATAGCTATTAATTTAACCATGTTATCTTTCTTCTTTTTTTTTAATTGAGTTTATTGGGATGGCATTGCTTCACAAAACCATACAGGTTTCAAGTGTACAACTCAACCAGATATCATCTGCCCACTGCATGTGCATCCATCGCCCCAAGCAAAGTATCTTTGTGTCACAATTCTCCCCACCTTTACCCAGCTACCTCCCACTACCTTTTCCCTCTGGCTATCACCACAGTGTTGTCTGTGTTATATACTTAAGGGGTTGGTTGTTTCGTTTGTTTGTTTTGCTTAATTCTTTCACTCTCTTTCATCTAGCCCTTCAACACCCTCCCTCCTTCAGCTGTCAGTCTGTTCCATGTATCCATGCCTCTGTTTCTATTTTGCTCGCCCGTTTATTTTGTTTGTTAGATTCCACACATATAAGTGAGATCATAGGGTATTTGTCTTTCTCTTACTGCCTTATTTCACTTAGTATTATAATCTCCAGGTCCATCCATACTGTTGCAAAACGTAAGATTTCCTTTATTTTAAGTCCCAGTGGTATTTTTTTTTTTGAGTCTTTAAATTTTTTTTTAAAAATCTTTATTGTTGAAAGTATTGCATATGTAATTTTCCCCCATTAACCCCCTCCTGCCTACCCCAAGCCCCCAGTCCAGGCCTTCACCATCCTATTGTCTGTGCCCATGGGTTATGCATATATGCATACAAGGTCTTTGCTTGATTACTTCCCACCCACCACTCTCCCCCACCTTCCGTCTGAGATTTCACACTTTGTTCCATGCTTCTGTGTTTCTGGATCCACTGCATTCCTCAGTTTATTTTGTTTCTTAGATTCTACATATGAGTGAGATCATGTGATACCTGTCTTTTTCTGACTGACTTATTTCACTTAGCATGAGCCCGTTTATTTTGTTTGTTAGATTCCACACATATAAGTGAGATCATAGGGTATTTGTCTTTCTCTTACTGCCTTATTTCACTTAGTATTATAATCTCCAGGTCCATCCATACTGTTGCAAAACGTAAGATTTCCTTTATTTTAAGTCCCAGTGGTATTTTTTTTTTTGAGTCTTTAAATTTTTTTTTAAAAATCTTTATTGTTGAAAGTATTGCATATGTAATTTTCCCCCATTAACCCCCTCCTGCCTACCCCAAGCCCCCAGTCCAGGCCTTCACCATCCTATTGTCTGTGCCCATGGGTTATGCATATATGCATACAAGGTCTTTGCTTGATTACTTCCCACCCACCACTCTCCCCCACCTTCCGTCTGAGATTTCACACTTTGTTCCATGCTTCTGTGTTTCTGGATCCACTGCATTCCTCAGTTTATTTTGTTTCTTAGATTCTACATATGAGTGAGATCATGTGATACCTGTCTTTTTCTGACTGACTTATTTCACTTAGCATGATACTTTCCAGGTCCCTCCATGCTGTCTCAAAGGGGAAGAGAGTCTTCTTTTTAGTATGCTGCATAGTATTCCATGGTGTACATGGACCACAGCTTTTTTATCCACTCACCTGCTGATGGGCACTTGGGCTGTTTCCAGACCATAGCTATTGTAAATTGCGCTGCTATGAACATAGGGGTGTATACATTCTTTCTGATTGGTGCTTCAGGTTTTTTAGGATATATTCGTAGAAGTGGGATCACTGGGTCAAATGGCAATTCCATATTTAACTTTTTGAGGAAACTCCAAACTGTGTTCCATAATGGCTGCACCAGTCTGCATTCCCACTAGCAGTGTACTAGGGTTCCTTTTTCTCTATATCCTCACCAACTCTTGTCATTTGTTGATTTGTTGATGGTAGCCATCCTGAAAGGTGTGAGGTGAAACCCCATTATGGTTTTAATTTACATTTCTCTGATGATCAGTGACTTTGAGCATTTTTTCATATGTCTCTTGGCCATATGTATGTCTACTATTTAGATCCTTTGCCCGTTTTTAAATTGGATTGTCTTTCTTTTGTTAAATTGTATGAGTTCCTTATATATTTTGGATATTAACCCTTTATCAGATGTATCATTGCCAAATATGTTCTCCCATACTGTGGGCTCCCTTTTCATTTTGTTGATAGTTTCTTTTGCTGTGCAGAGGCTTTTTATTTTGATGTAGTCCCATTTGTTTATTTTCTCCTTAGTTTCCTTTGCCCTAGGAGATGTATCCATAAACATATGGCTACCAGAGATATCTGAGATTTTGTTGCCTATGGTTTCTTCTAGGATTTTTATGGTTTCCTGACCTACATTTAAGTCTTTTACCCATTTTGAGTTTATTCTTGTGTATGGTGTAAGTTGGTGGTCTAGTTTCATTTTTTTTTGCCATGTATCTGTCCAATTTTCCCAACACCATTTATTAAAGAGACTATCTTTACTCCATTGTATCCTCTTGCCTCCTTTGTCGAATAATAACTGAGCGTAATGGCTTGGGCCAATTCTGGGGTCTCTGTTCTGTTCCATTGGTTTATACACCTGTTCTTGTGCCAGTACCAGGCTGTTTTGAGTACAGTGGCTCTGTAGTATCACTTGATATCTGGTATTGTGATTCCTTAAACTTTGTTCTTCTTTCTCAAGATTGCTACAGCTATTCGGGGTCTTGTTTGGTTCCATATAAATTTTTGGAGTATTTGTTCTACATCTGTGAAATATGCTGTAGGTATTTTAAGAGGGATTGTATTGAATCTGTAGATTGCCTTGGGTAGTGTGGACATTTTAGTGATGTTAATTCTTCTAATCCATGAACACGGTATATTCTTCCACTTTTTAATACCTTCCTCTATCTCTCTTTTCAACGTCCTGTAGTTTTCTAAGTATAAGTCTTTTACCTCCTTGGTTAAATTTATTCCAAAGTATCTTATTTTTGTTGTTGTTACAATGGTAAATGGGATATATTGTTTGGTTTCTCTTTCTGAGAATTCTTTATTGGTGTATAAAAAAAGCCATTGATTTTTGAGTGTTGATTTTGTATCCTGCTACATTGCAAAATTCATTTATTAAATCTAGTAGTTTTTTGGTGGAGTCTTTAGGGTTTTCCATGTACAATATCATGTCATTTGCAAAAACAAAGAGTTTTATTTCCTCCTTTCCATTTGGATGCCATTTATTTCTTCTTCTTGTCTGATTGCTGTGACTAGGACTTCTAATACTATGTTGAATAAGAGTGGTGAAAGTGGACATCCCTGTCTTGTTCCTGTTCTTAAGGGAAATGGTTTTAGTTTTTTCCCATTGAGTATGATGTTCGTTGTAGGCTTGTCATGTATAGCTTTTATCATGTTGAGATATACTCTCTCTATTCCCATTATGCTGAGAGTTTTTATCAAAAATGGGTGTTGGATTTTGTCAAATGCTTTTTCTGTGTATTAATATGATAATGTGATTTTTGTCTTTCACTTGGTTTATGTGATGTATCACGTTTATTAATTTGTGACTATTGTACCAGCCTTGCATCCCTGGAATAAATCCCACTTGGTCATGGTGTATGATCTTTTTAATATGTTGCTGGATCCAATTTGCTAATATTTTGTTGAGGACTTTAGCTCTATGTTCATCAAGGATATTGGCCTGTAATTTTTTTTTGTAGTGTCTTTATCTGGTTTAGGAATTAGGGTAATGCTGGCTTCATAGAAAGACCTGGTGAATGTTCCTTCTTTTTGAATTTTTTGGAATAGTTTGAGGAGGATAGGTATTAGTTCTTCTTTGAATGTTCTTTGTAGTGTCTTTATCTGGTTTTGGAATTAAGATAATGCTGGCCTCATAAAAAGAGTTTTGTTTTTTTTTTTAAATTACTGCTTCAATTTCTTTAGTTGTAATTGGTCTATTCAAATTTTCTGATTCTTCCTGAATCGGTTTTGGAAGATTGTATGTTCCATTTTGCCCAGGTTGTCCAATTTGTTGGCATATAGTTATTCATAGTATTTTTTTTTACAATCCTTTGTATTTGTGTTGTATCAGTTGTTACTTCTCCTCTTTCATTTCTGATTTTATTTATTTGGGAACCTCTCTTTTTTTTTCTTGATGAGTCTGGTTGAAGGTTCACCAATCTTGTTTATCTTTTCAAAGAACCAGCTCTTGGTTTCACTGATCTTTTGTAATGCCTTATTAGTCTCTATGTCATTTATTTCCACTATAATTTTAATTATTTTTTTCCTTCTACTTATTCTGGGGTTTATTGTTATTTATTTATTTATTTATTTATTTACTTACTTACTTACTTCTTTTAGGTATAGGGTTAGATTGTTTGATTTTTTTTCTTGCTTCTTAAGGTTGGCCTATATTGCTATGAACTTCCCTCTCAGGACAGCTTTTGCTGTGTCCCAGAGATTTTGGGTGGTTGGGTGTTCAGTTTAGTTCATTTCCACGCAGCTTTTGATTTCTTCTTTGATCTCATTGGTAACCCATTAATTGTTCAATAACATGCTATTTAGCCTCTAGTTTTATACCATTGTGGTTAGAGAAGATGCTTGATTAGGCTTTAGTTTGTTTTTTTAAATTGTAATTAATTTCTAGTTTTATACCATTGTGGTTAGAGAAGATGCTTGATATAATTTTAATCTTTTTTAACTTGTTAAGACTTATTTTGTGTCCTAACATGTGGTCTATCTTTGAGAAATTTCCATGTGCACTTAAGAAGAATGTAATTTCTGTTGCTTTGAGATAAAATGTTCTATAAATATCTATTAAACTCATTCAATCCAGTGTGTTGTTTAAGATTGCTGTTGCCTTGTTGATGATTTTTTGTCTGGAAGATCTATCCATTGATGTCAGTGGGTGTTAAAATTCTCTACTATTACTGTATTGCTATTGATCTTTCACTTAATGTCTACCAGTAATTTCTTTATATATTTAGTTGCTCCTATGTTGGTTGCATATATGTTTACAGGGGTTATATCCTCTTGTTGAATCAATCCCTTTAGTATTATGTGGTTGCCTTCTTTGTATCTCATTATGTCCTTTATTTTGAATTTTATTTTGTCTGATATAAGCTATCCCAGCTTTTTTTATTTGCATGAAATATTTTTTCCATCTCTTTACTTTCAGTAATAACTTCTTTGGATTGAAAAAGGCAGGAAATAGAGATCAAGGGCTTTCTATTGATACTGGCAAAATATGTACATAATTTTATTCTACATGATAATAAATCTATTTAACAATACTTATTCTATTGACCTGAGCAGGAGTAGAGTCTAAGAAATTTTGTTTTATGTGAAAGAGAGAAAATCTCAAGTATGCAGGATGACATTGACATATACATGGACATAGTGTGAATGTGTTTATAAGTTTGTATTTATATTTTCATGGTTACTATGTAGAATGCTTTATCAAATAGGCAATAAGCTAGTGGAACTTAAATAGTGTTAAGTAAGTTACAGTATGTTTTATTATTTCGTGGATAGAATATGAATATACTCACTTATATAAACATTTATTGAAATTCATTTTTTTGTGATTGTGTATTCCCAGCACCAAATTAAAATACCAAAACCAGATTTCTAGAAAACCCACTTTAAGTTGAGTTTTAAGTACATCTTCATTTTTCACTCACTATATAGCCTTTTAGCCATTCTGATAGGCTTTACACCAGGCAATACCATTGAAACCTATCTTCCACCCTGGCCCTTCATAGACTCTACTCTTTAATGTAACACACAGGCCACCTAGACGAAATTTCACCCCTTCCTGATAGTCATTTGAGAAATGTGAAAGTGAAAAGAACAGCAGCCTTACCTTTTAGTAGGGGGCTCTAACCAGGATATAATAGAAATATAAGGATGGATGAAATAAATCCCACTTAATGTTATAAAAAATAGTTGGATACCTGAAGAGGAAGGACATTTGGCTTTTGGGGGAATCTGGGAAAACTTCTTGGAGGAGATAACTGTTTAGACATTTCTTTAAAGAGGGAATGGCCTGGGTGGGGGGTGGGGGATGAAGGTGAAGGGAGCATTCCATGTGGAAGACACAGTGAGTAAAGGTTCAGAGATGGCAAAGTAAAGGCTGGGAGTTGAGAGTTACAATGGCCTCTTTGGTTCCCACATATGGTTTATAAAGAAGATGGAGGGAGAAAAATAGCAAAGTTAGGTGAAGGTCATATTGTGGGGAGTTTTAAATGTGATAACAGGATGCATGTGTTCTATAGTCCTCAAGGAGTCATTGATCGTCTCTTAGAGAATAAATTAATCAGAGCAATGTCTCTACTGAAGTGCTTCAAGGTACATAGAAGATAGGGTTGGACAAGAAAGTTTCTGATTGGCTCCTCCCTTTGTTTTTAAGCTTGTTGCCTTACGTATTGCATCCTCTTGTGGCCAAGGCATGCATCACAAGCAAAGTTAACATGGTCACGGCAAGCTACATCACACCAGCACTAAAGGAATTAGAAAAGAGGTAAGTTCAGTCATTTTCAAGAAAGTAGCTCCATGGCATTATTTTTTTATTTTATTTTTAATTTTTTTATTGACTTCAGGGAGGGAGAGAGAGAGAGAAATATCAATGGTGGGAGAATCATTGATTGGCTGCCTTCTGCACACCCCCTACTGGGGATGGAGCCCGCAACACGGGCATGTGCCCTGATTCGGAATCAAACCGTGACCTCCAGTTTCATAGGTTGACACTCAACCACTGAACCATGCTGGCTATGCCCTGATTGGGAATCAAACCGTGGCCTCCAGGTTCATAGGTTGACGCTCAACCACTGAGCCATGCCAGCTGGGCGCATTATTTTTATTTCACATTCAACTTTTCTTCCTCCTGTTTTCATCTATTGTAGTGTGGACGATGCTGGCATCACAGTCATTGGTGAATTGGGATTGGACCCTGGTCTTGATCACATGCTGGCAATGGAAACGATAGATAAGGCCAAAGAAGTGGGAGCCACGGTGAGTCTCATTTACACCCAAAAGTTCATTCAGGAAAACATTCAAAGGTCCAGGTTTCTGTGTTTGCAAGTAATCTTTCTATAATTTTGATTAAAGGTGTTGCTATATCCTAGCTTGTACTTTGACCAGAAATTTCAAGAAAAATTCTGTAATGGCAGAAATATCTGCATGGTGAAACAATGTCCACCTCTGAGCAATCAATTTTTAGAGAAATAGATGCTACTATAATATTTTGGTTTAATAAAATATTTTAGACTGCCTTAAAGATTCTTTAATAAGGTTTGACTTTTAAAAGTGGGAAAAATTCTTTACAATATTATCCATTTATTGGTACATGAAGTATCTTTTATACATGAGAAAGAACTATTGGACATTAAATGTGATGAATCAGATGAAATGTTTTAGGTTTTATGTGTGTAATATATGTAATTAAATGAATAGATTCAAATGAATTATATTTACATTGGAACCTTGGTTCTTGAACTTTATTCATTCGGGACGGATGTATGAAAACCGAAGCATTTCTCCCCATTAGAATAATGTAAATTGAATTAATCTGTTGCAGACCCCAAAATGATTCCCTGTTTTAACCTTTCTTATTTTCAGTACATGTCTAATGTACTGTTTAATCTATAAATAAATATTTTAAAAATAGAGAGGACATGACATATAAATGAAAATTTAACAAAAAGGAAATATACAGTAAAAAAATGAAAATTTAATGATAATAATAAGCAGTAACAAAAGTAAAAAAATAACCAAACATGAAAATATCCACAGCACAATATCCTGAGGTAACAGCAGTAGACTGACTCATACTCACACATTCTCTCCTTTATTTGTCACCTGAGAGATGCGTGGCTGATCACACAGGTATCAGCATGAAAGGGTTGTCTGGTTGAGAAGCAAATTTTGGAGATGGGAGATGTTCAAGAAACAAGGTTTGACTGTATATATATTAATTATGTCATATACTGATTAGTATATTTAAAGTTGCATATTATAATGCATATAATCAAATTATCATCAAGCATACAATTTAATATCAAGCCAAATTGAATTAATAGTTAGATTTTTAAATAAAGTGTTAGTCACACTCTCTAGAGGGTATTTTAAAATTTTAGTATGCATAAAATATAACTGTGACTTAATCAAATGATATCTGCCTTTAAGGATGTCTCTTGGAAAGCCTTAGTAACTTTAAGAAAGGAAAAACTGTAGCAAGTCTACCTCATGCATGTCATACTCCCTAACTTATGGCTAATTCTTCCTAATTTATTGAGTCTTCACTTTACAGATTGAATCTTACATTTCCTACTGTGGTGGGCTTCCAGCCCCTGAACATTCAGACAATCCTTTGAGGTACAAGTTCAGCTGGAGTCCAGTGGGGGTTTTGATGAACATAATGCAGTCCGCCACCTACCTGCTCAATGGAAAGGTGAGGATGCTCATGATAGCTCTAGATACAAACCGGCAGCAACTGCCTGAGGAAGTCCAGACTCTTTCTCCCTGACACCGAGGCCCTTTCCTGCTGGCTGTGCTGCTTGTGCTCCATCCCCTCCTCCTTTGACGTTTCCCAGAGTGTATCTTCTGTTCCCTTTAGTCTCCTCACTGTTCCCAGCATGGCCTGTGCTCATTCTTTCCTCTTCTTGCAAGTTGTTTCTGCATTTGGAAAACTCACTTCTCGACTTCTCTACACGTGCGAATGCTGGTCATCTCGTGATTTATTTCAGCATGGCACATGATTAGAGTCCCTACTGTGTGCTGGCCAGGGGGCAAGACTCCCAAGGTTGTCACAATGAATGAAGTTCCTGACCTGAGAGAACTTACAGCTGGAATGGGGGTGGCTCTTGGAATAGAGGGTTTGGTGGGTCAGAGAAAGACGAATTTCCCCCCAGCTGCTGTGTACCAGAATGTAAGTGCTCTCTGAGTTTGGTATTGAAACCGTGGTTTAAAGAGAACATTAAGATCATGGTTTGAAAACGTATGTCTCACTAACTCCCGAGCGGTTTCTTTCCTCCTCATGGTGGGCAAGACAGATCCTGGAATGATAGCTGCAATCCAGGGAGAGCAGGTCTGAAGTATGCTGAAGTGCCACGGGGTTGAGTTGAACTTGGTGAGAGGGGTTGGGGAGAAGAAAATTAGTGGAGAAGAGAAGATGTGCTTGGCCTTGAAGGATAAGAAGCTGCCAGATGGGTCGGATTGCTGCCACTCATTTCTTACAACAGCCTTACCAGGTTCATAAGGCAGAAAGCAAGCATAAGAAGCTGGGCTAATAGCCACAGTTCAAGAGGTTGCAAATGGCACGGCCAACCTCCAAGTCACATCGGGCTGCCTTCAGAGGTTATTCTCTGACCGGAAGGAAAGGCCCAGATTTGGGAAGAAATGTGGCTGGACCAGTGATGGCGAACCTTTTGAGCTCGGCTTGTCAGCATTTTGAAAAACCCTAACTTAACTCTGGTGCCGTGTCACATATAGAAATTTTTTGATATTTGCAACCATAGTAAAACAAAGACTTATATTTTTGATATTTATTTTATATATTTAAATGCCATTTAACAAAGAAAAATCAACCAAAAAAATGAGTTCGCGTGTCACCTCTGACACGCATGTCATAGGTTCGCCATCACTGGACTAGACTAAGGCTCCTCTTTACATGCTGTGATGTTGCACTGCCCTCCCCTCCCCTCGTCCTGGCCCTGCAGGGAGTGATGACTTACGTGATCAGATGTGCACCTTAAAGTGATTCATCTGGCAGCAGTATTACAAATTCCCAGTGTACCTGTGAACTTCAGTGTGTTTTGTATACAAACAAAAGAGGAAAGTTAAATAATTTCTTTTTTAAAAAAATATATATTTTTATTAATTTCAGAGGGAGAGAGAGAGAGAAACACTGATGATGAGAATCATCATTGACTGGCTGCCCCCTGCACACCCCATACTGGGGATCGAGCCTGCAACCCGGGCATGTGCCCTTGACCGGAATTGAACCCGGGACCCTTTAGTCCGCAGGCCGACACTCTATCCACTGAGCCAAACCAGCTAGGGCTTAAATAATTTCTTTAGAAACGAGGTGAATGTTGTTACCAGCCACCGTCTTCTGAGCCGACGGTGGACAGTTTGGCTCACAGCCTTGTTGCACATTGGAGTCACGGGGCAGTTTACAAAACCCTGGTGCCTGGGCCCCATTCTCAGCACTTCTGATTCCCCTGGATGTGGGGATGATTAAAAACTCCCAAAGTGAGATCAACCAAAGGACTTATATGCATACATATAGACCTAACCAATGGACACAGACAACAGAGGCTGAGGGCATGAGTGGGGTAATGTGGGGATGAGGACACATATGTAATAACTTAATCAATAAAGAAATTTTTTAAAAAAACCCCAAAAACTCCCAAAGTGATTCTAATGTGCCGCTGGACTTGAGAAGGACCGATTCAGTGACCAGAGCTGCACAGAAGACTGTACTAAACAATCAGGACACTTACATTTGATGCCGGAAAGATACACTCACAAGTTTCAGGATATGAAACAGACCCCTGAGTTCTGGTCCAGGTGGTGGCAATGTCCCCAAAGGCCAGGCAATTGAAAGGTCCCCTGGAACTCTGTCTCCTGGTGCGTAATGTGAGCACCAGTGCTCCATGTAGTCCTCCGAGTCTGTGAATCGAAGGCTTGGGCAAGAAACTCATCCTGATGTTGTCCCAACGACATGTCTTTTTCCTGCCAGAGCCTGTCTCCCGATGCCCCTGTCACCTCTGCAGTCCTAGAAAAGAGACTGGCCTAACCTGTGAGGGCAGGAAAAGGTCTTGCTTCATTTGGGCAAAATGCTTCAGGAGGCCATATAAGTGATAGCAATGAGGGGGTCAGGAGAGTGCTACATAAAGAACAAGGGCTTTGCCCTAGCTGGTGTGGCTCAGTGGATAGAACGTTGGCCTGTGGACTAAAGGGTCCCGGGTTCGATTCCACTCAAGGGCACATGCCCGGGTTTTGGGCTCGATCGCCAATAGGGGGCATGCAGGAGGCAGCCAATCAATGATTCTTTCTCATCATTGATGTTTTTATCTCTCTCTCTCTCTCCCTTCCTCTCTGAAATCAATAAAAATATATTTAAAAAGAACAAAGAACAAGGGCTTTGATGTCAGTTGGCCTGGCTTCACGCTCTGGCCCGGCTGGGGCACTAGAACAATCACTTCATTGCTCTGAGCTTTGGGCTCCCGGTTGGAAGATAAACATAACACTCATCTGCAGGGTTCCTGCCGTAAGGTTTCAAGGGTGGGGAAAACTGGGGGAAAAGCAAGAGGAGATTTCAGGCAGCAGAAGTTGTATTTGTTGAATTTGAAGTTTATCCCTTTCAGCCTGAGCTCCTTTTGTAGAAAGTGCTTTTTGCATCGCCCTGCCTCCGTGGAGGACACCGAGAGCAAACACGATGCTTTTCTTTGCTAAAATGGATACTTTTTTCAAGGTCCTGCTCAAGCTTCCTCTTGCGGGTGCCTCTTTCCCTGACCACTCCAGCCCTCACTCTCTTTTCTTTTGTCTGCACTCCCACACGTTGTCTGTGTCTCAGAATCTTTCGGAGGCTGTGTCATTCACTCAGCAACTCAAGTGCACCCGCCTGTCTCGCAACCCAGAAGCCTCTCTTGTGTTCTTGTCCCTCCAATCTCTGTGACCGTGGAGTAGGCCTTACCTTATTCACAGGATCATAAAGGAGGACCAAGGGGACCTCTGGCTTCTGCTTAAAGTTGAAGCCTCAAACTTTCCCAGTGACGTAGGCAGCAGCCCATGAATTAGGACATGTCTCCTTGTCCTACATCCTTGCAGTAATTTTCAGTCACTGGTACAATTCCCAGCTAATCCTATTTTTAATGACACTTGATTCCCTTCTACATCTCTGGAGACGGTGGTTGTATCTTCCCTTAGTTCTGTGCCCTCCGTGGGGAGAGGGACAGTTTCTGTAACGGTGGCACCTGGGAATGACATGCCGAGCTTCGCCATCCCCTCCGTCAGCCTCCTCTCCCAGCTGCCCACAGCGACACACTGCGTCAGGGCTGTGCTTGCTCTGCACACACAGCTCGGAGGAAGGTTTTCTCATCCTCAAGTCGGCCTGCAAGTCAAGTTTACCTTGACGGCCGCACCCAGCCCCGCCTTTGTAGGAAATTCTGTTTCTGTAAATGTTGTCAGAAAGTATTTGTGAAATAAAACAAATGTTTAAAAATAGCTGCTGTTGCTCTCTTTGCCTGCACCCATGCTTAGTGCGATTTTCAGGCAAGGATCTGGCACAATCCGGAATGCTGCACCTCGTCAATCGAACCCCTCTTAAGACGTCCAGAAATAAGCACAATTAAGGGTGTAGACATGGCACAGGAGAAAGAACCCAGGTAAACCTGGGTTCAAAGGTGCCTTTGGGTGACTCGGCCTCAGTTTTTGCCTCTGAAAAATGGGTTATTGCATGGGTTAAAGGTCATGTTTATGAGGCACGCAGTACAGTGGGTCCTAAGTGATTGTCTGTATATTTCCTGTGTTATATTTCTTGTTAGTTCAATAGATGAGCTTATTATCGATTCTCATTGGTTGGGAGATGTGTGTGTGTGTGTGTGTGTGTGTGTGTGTGTGTGTGTGTGTAAAAGAGTTGGACATAGAGCAACTGTGCTGGGAGTGGGTCTTGCATCTGAGTATTGTTGAGCCAGAAAAGAAAGCATATTCTCTGTCAAATAGATAAATCATTCTTTCTGTCTTTATTTAAGTCATTAGTAAAATATTGAACAAGACAGAGCTTATTAATGAATCTTATAATATGTCACCAAAAATAACAGTTCTCAGTTGATATCAAATGATAATGATTACCCAGTAATTTTTGGGTCAAGTTGCTTTAGTATCTGCCAATCTCTAAAGGAATCATTACCATTCACCTTACATATCCATGTTTTCTTCACAAGGGTCTCATGGTAGACTTGTGAACTAGCTGATTTCTTTCTGATTACTAAGTTGCTGGAATTTAGTCGTCTTTATTGAATTTTTCTTAAAATTTTTTTTCTAACCTTCAAGCAAGTAAACAAGATTTAGAATTGCTATAGGTTATAGAAATGAGATAGGTGTGAAGACCCTGAAGGTTAACACATACTTTCTTAAATTTTTCTATTAAAATTTAGAATTATGATAGAATAAATTTTTTATAAAGAAATAGCACAGAAATGGTCTTCCTGAAAATGGTTTCTGTGCAATCCAGATGAATTTTATCGGGAAATGAAATAAGCATTCCTCACTTCTTTTAGATTCTCAGTCCTGGAGTTTTATTTTTTAATTATTTTTTAAAACATATTTTCATTGATTTCAGAGAGTAAGGGGGAGAGAGAGAGAGAGAAAGAAACATCAATGATGAAAGAGAATCATTGATCAGCTGCCTCCTGCACGCCCCATACTGGGGATCGAGCCCATAACCCAGCATGTGCCCTTGACTGGAATCAAACCTGGGACCCTTCAGTTCACAGGCGGACGCTGTGTCTACTGAGCCAAACCAGCTAAGGCCAGTCCTGGAGTTTTAGATGGTGCTTGGCGTTCTGCAAAGTGAGCCTTTTAAGTGGAGAGATTCTACCAGGTCTGACCCTGGTCAGCAGAATACATTTCCTTCTGGGCTTCCACCGTAGAGAGACATACATTTCCATTTTGTCTCTCCAGAACCTACCTACAGATAAGCTCTGGGAATCATTAGGTTTAGCTGAGACTTCTTAGGGTGAATTCGTCATGCAGGGTTGTTCTTTGCAGCTTTACTCACATGATCAGCAATTGTTTCCTGTGGTGCAAACAGGACAAGATCCAGTTCCACCAGCAGCCACACCCCTTCCCTGGGAATCTCAGCCCTAGCTGTCTCATTCCAGGATGTTTTCCGTTATCTCAAGAATGATCATAAACCTCACCAGCTGAAAGAAAAACGTAGTCCTTTAATCAAAATTAAAGGGAAAAAATGCTCCACTGCATTTGAGTGTGTGCTGGGGGGTGGGCTTTGTGTACTAGGACTACTGAGAAATTTAGAGCTTGGGCATTGGGGATTTAACTTCTCACCAGCAGTAATAGTGGGGGCAGCACTTTTTTGAGTTTCACTATATGTTCATTTGGTTGTCTTTCTTGTGAGGGTACATCTCCCCTGCTCCCTGTCCCCAACACACACTGTAGGTTGACGAGTGCAGGCTATGAGCTTTATAATTGCTGCAGCACAGCTCGTGGCACTTGGTGGACATTCAGGAAGTGTTTGTTCAATGAATAAAGGAGTGAACGGAGGCAGGAATTGTGTCTTATCCCTCATATTCCCTCCGCAACGAGTGGGATCCAGGCCCGCAGAGTTGGTGCTCGGCAAGCGCTAGCTGTGTGAATGAAATATACCAGGCTGGCGCCTGGTGTGGATTCGGAAAGGGGACGGGGTAAAGCCAAAGAACAGTGAGAACATTGCCGTTGCTCTGAGCTTAGAAGCCATTTAAATGAGTATCTGTTGCTTTTAGCTTATTGTTTGCTTAAAAACAAGACCTCAAGGGGACATTATTCAGTACCATTTAATCCGGGGCATGAAAATATAGAGAAAACAAGATCTTAGTAAAAAATGAAATGCTTCAGTCAGATTTTCAAATTTGAAAGAAGAGGGGAACAAGATGGGGAGAGGGTGAATTGGGTAAAGGAGGTCAAATATATGGTAGTGGAATAAGACTGGACTTTTACTGGTGAGCATGCCATAGAGGATACAAATATCAAACTATAATGTTGTAAATCTGAAATTCATAATATATAACCAATTGTTACTCCAATAAATTTAATAAAAAATAATTAAAGCAAAGCTTGGGAGCATACGGCCTTGTGAAGTCTCACACTAGTGAAACAGCTTGAATATGGAATGTTGATTATGGTAGTTTCAGTAAAGTTTTTCCACCAAAAAATTCCCTATTGCTTTCTTTTAAAACTTGGATTTCTTTATGATGCAAATAACAACAGATGGATGCCAGGGGAACACGGTGTAACCTGTGTGCCTTTTCCTCAGGTGGTGAACGCCGAAGGGGGCGTCGCCTTTCTGGACTCGGTGACTCCCATGGATTACTACCCTGGGTTAAATCTGGAAGGCTATCCTAACAGAGACAGCACCAAATACGCTGAAATTTATGGCATTTCGTCTGCTCACACTTTGTTGCGGGGGACACTGAGATATAAGGTAAGCGGTTGTGTTTCAGATGAAATGCGTTGCCTGTTCTGATGTGAGTGATGTGTACACGTCATTGTTACTAGTAATCAGAGTAATTAAGATGTGGGCCACGCTGGAGTCTGTGTCCTCAGGACTCTTGATTGAGAGACATTAGGAGAGGGCTCAAAATATGTGAGCCAAAAGGGAGCTTTAGACCCAGGAGGAGGGGGGGTGGGCAGAGGACTGGTTTCAGGGGTAATGAGTTTTGGGGAGTCAGGTGACCTCGCTGGGACTTGCTTTCTCTTCGCCTCTCAGCTCTGCCTTCAGGGTTTGGCTGCAGTCCCAGGCTCCCAGGGCAGCCGGATGGTGGTAGCATCCCCACCCTGTTAGGTTCAGTGAGAATGAAAAGTGCATCTTTCAAAATCTAAAAATGTAATTTTGGTTTCATTAGTGCCTGAGGCCAGTGGGATAAAAGGTGCCAATCAGCTTTGCCCTCTGTTTTATGTCCCTTAAGCTGAAGGTGTAGTCAGCATCACTTTTCCTAAAGCAACATCTTTTTAAAAAAAAATAATATATTGTTATTGATTTCAGAGAGGAAGGGAGACGGAGAGAGAGATAGAAACATCAAGGAGGAGAGAGAACCATTGATCCCCTGCCTCTTGCCCGCGTCCCCCCCCCCCCCCACCTCCCCACTGGGGATTGAACCTGCAACCTGGGCGTGTGCCCTGACCGGAATCAAACTGTGACCTCCTGGTGCATAGGTCAACCACTGAGCCATGCCAGCCAGGCCAAAGCAACATCTCTTTACCACAAAATGAGGTGTAGCTTCTAGAACAGCGGTTCTCAACCTGTGGGTCGCGACCCTTTTGGGGGGTCAAACGACCCTTTCACAGGGGTCGCCTAAATACATCCTGCATATCAGATATTTACATTACGATTCATAACAGTAGCAAAATTACATTTATGAAGTAGCAACGAAAATAATTTTATGGTTGGGGGTCACCACAACATGAGGAACTGTATTAAAGGGTGGCGGCATTAGGAAGGTTGAGAACCACTGTTCTAGAAGCATAAACACAAATGTTCATTACACATTTATTAATCACACAAGAGTAGTTACAAGTATGACCAGATTAAGACAATTTTATTGAAATAGTTTCCTAGGGCTATTATAACAAGTTACTACTAACTGGGTGCCTTAAAACAACAGTTTATTTTCTCATCATTTAAGAGGTCAGAAGTCTGAAATCAAAGTGTGGGCAGGGTGGGTACCTTCTGAAGGCTTTGAGAAAGCAACTGCCCCATGCCTGTGAGGCTTTCCATACCTTGGTATTTAAAATCACAACTCTGGCCCTCGCCGTTCTGGCTCAGTGGATAGAGCGTCAGCCTGTGGACTGAAGGGTCTCGGGTTCCATTCCAGTCAAGGGCACATGCCCGGGTTGTGGGCTCAATCCTTAGTAAGGGGCGTGCAGGAGGCAGCCGATCAATGATTCTCTCTCATCATTGATGTTTCTATCTCTCTCTCCCTCTCCCTTCCTCTCTGAAATTTGTATATGACTAAACTGAATTAGGTTCTTGAAAATAAATAAATAAAATCACAACTCTGTCATCCAGGGCGCTTTCGATCCCCTTCCATGTGTGAGGCGGTGCTGGTGGCATGCGTGTGTGAAGGGAATCACTGAGAAAGTGACTGTGAGAGCACAGGCTATTCCACGGTGCCTGCTCATGAAGACTGCCTTCTGGTTTGCCTCGCTTCTCCTCAAGCTCTGTTTATCCTTAAAGAGAAGACAGCCACTACATCTCTTGCTCTTTAGAGTTGGCGGAATTTGTTGGCAGTTAGCATTTACTTCCAGCATTTCTAGTTCTATTTTATGTATATTTTTCTTGTCCTGAAATAGATGTTAAGCCCCTGGAGGGCAGGTACATGTACTGTCATGAATGGGTTGTCCTCACTGGCCAGGAGTCAACTGAGGTGCCTGTGGTGACATCCCGAGGGGATCTAGGCACCTCGGGTGTTCCACGTGCCTGGAAGCAGAACAGAAATTCTAGTCTGAATTAAAGCCAGACCAGCCCCAGCTCGGGCACATTTCTTGATTCCTATTTCGAGAGTAGTAACTTCTTGGGGGAGGTGCAGGAATTAGGTTTTCTGTTAGCTTTAGGTATAGTCACTTGCCAAACGTGTAGACCCAGAAACAGAGGGTTTTAAGAAATTTAAGAACTGAACCCCGCTCTCGAGTGCATGGCTGGGAGCCAGGCGACCGAACCCTGGAGGATGGAAGACGTCACAGTGTTCATGTCCACGAGGGCCACCGTCCTGCACAATGTCAGCGACCCTTCCATAACCTGGCCATTCCCTTGGGTGTTAGAGATGAGACACTGTCATCCCCGTGTGACAGGGACACCGCGGGTCTTAGGCACCTGCCCATCACCTGTTGTCCTGGCAGACTCAGCTGGATCCCACCTTCCCCTGGGATCTTTTCTTAACTCCTTCTCCTGGACTCCCCTCCCCCACATCTACGTGAGGTCCCCTCCTCTGAGCTCCCAGGGCTCTGTTTACCTCTGTCATAGCACTTAGAATATTCTACTGCAGTGTAGTCAACAGCAGTCATGTAGCTCTGCTCATTATGTACCAGGCATTTTTTGTTTGTTTGACTTTCTATTGGATTTCAGTTTCTTTGTGGGTGAGGACTGCATTGATCATCTCTGTGGCCTCAGCCCCTAGCACAAGTGTGACACATGGGAGCAATTTGCTAAATGCTTCTTGGTGAATGAATACATACGATACATTGACTTCTAGAGATCGCCATAAAAATGTATTTCTGAGATTAAGAAATATCTCAGTATTTGAGATATTGGATGAAGGGATTCTAGAAGCAAGCTGGGATACTGCTTTTTTGTTTCTCCCGTTTGAAATATATTGCATTGGATAGGATCAAATAAATGTGAATTCTTTAATTAGTAACCTTTGAACAGTTTGAATAATACAACCTCTCTGAAATGTGAAAATTACTAGTTGGCCACACAACAGTGAACTATCCGATGGCTACAGACACTTTGATATGTTAACTTTTTTTTGCTTCTTAAAATAATTTTACGTTTTTCTCTTCTTCCTCCTGCTGCTTCTTCTCCTCCTCCTCCGCTCTTTCCCTCTCTCTCTGCCTCTGTCTCTGTAACTGCAGCAGATACAAAGCCCCTTATCCCCACCCCCCATATTTGCTCACAGCATAACATACAGTTATGATCTTCAATCACTTCATCATCATTCAGAATCTATTCATCCAGTCACTTGTTCTCTCAGCTTGCTGGTGAGATGGATAAATGGGTGAGGGCACACACCCACACACACACTCACACACACATTCTATACTACTGTTCAACAGCTGAATAGAGAATTACAATTTGTGTCAAGTGCCATAACAGAGATATATACAAAATGCTACGGAGGAGAAGGGAGTGCCGATTTACCTAGGCCAGTGATGGTGAACCTTTTGAGCTCTGCGTGTCAGCATTTTGAAAAACCCTAACTTAACTCTGGTGCCGTGTCACATATAGAAATTTTTTGTGTTGCAACCATAGTGAAACAAAGATTTATATTTTTGATATTTATTTTATATATTTAAATGCCATTTAACAAAGAAAAATCAACCAAAAAAATGAGTTCTCGTGTCACCTCTGACACGTGTGTCATAGGTTCGCCATCACTGATCTAGGGGCTCAGTAGGTTTGCTGAGCTTGATCTTAAGGGAGGAGTAAACATTTCCTTGGTGGAGAAGGGGCTCCCCATTCCAGGCGCAGGGGCAGTGTGCACAGAGGCCCAGGTCTCTGAAGAGCACCATTCCACTCGGGGAATGGTGAGTGGTGGAGATGATGATAGTGAGTCGGCTAGAGGGGCATATGGGGATGGATTTTATGTAATAGGCCAAGGACTTCAGACTTCTCCTATAGATAATGAAGAACACACGAGGAATTTTTATCAGAGTTATGACATTTTAGAAAAATCTTTCTGGTCTACTTTCCCCCCTGCTCTGTATAGGCATTAGAATGGTGGCTCTTAATCATTAGAATGGATTACCTGCTTTGGGGAGCTCTTCTTAAAACGTCCTTCTTCCATTAGGAGAGAGAACAACTGTTCTATTGAATACTGTTTACTGAACTGAAATTTGACACAGAAGGAAATTGCCTTCCTGCTGCCAGAGAATACCACTCGATGGCCCCAGAAACAGCAGTCAGCACCCCAGTCTCTCAAGGCCGCTTATGTAAACAGTGGAATTGTTGCTGACACTATTGATTTTGTTTTGAACCCGAAGGAGGCTGCATCCACAGGAGCCACGCAGATGACGCTTTCAGCCTGTGTTCTAAACAAGTTGTAAACATAGAGCCCTCTTTCCAAAAACACTTAAAATTGTTTTTTGAAGAGAAAATTTTCATGCACTGCTTAATCCTTCTCCTTGCAGGGATATGCTAAAGCCTTGAATGGTCTGGTGAAACTGGGTCTTATAAACAGAGATGCATTTCCCGCGCTTCGACCCGAGGCCAAGCCTCTCACCTGGGTGAGTAATTCCACAATGATATGCATTCTGACTGGTTAGGTTTGAACTTGGTTTGGGCCAGCTAAAGAGCCCATTGTGTGGCTTACCGCAGCAAAGTAAACCCTCTAGCCCCAAAGGCCCCTTTCTGTTCACTGTTATGGGAGGATGGAGGCAGGATGGAGAGCTTGGAGGCTGACTCCGGGCCTGTTTCCTCAGTAACTTCTAGCACTTGGTGGCTCCCTCACTCCAGGAAGAGATGGACTTGTCCTCCGCACTGGGCTCTGGGCTCTGCCACTGATCTCCGTGGTGACCCAGTGAGAGGAGTTAAGTCTGGGCCTCCTGCCACTGATAGCAAAGAGGGCTGCTGGCGGTATCACAGAACTGCTTCCTAACCCTCGAATCCCAGCAGTTCTTTCATTCGGCTGTTTGTAACCAAGCGTAATTTGAATTTTCATTTCCCGAGTTCACCCCACATCTGTGTTGTATTAAGATCAATTAAAATTGGAAGATTTCCCCCCAGGTGGCTCAGTTGGTTGGGTGTTGTCCCGTGCATGAAAAGGTTGCTGTTTTGATCCTGTGTCAGGGCACATGGTTTCAGGCTCGAACCCCTGTAGGGGTCATGCAGGAGGCAGCCAATCAATGGTTCTCTCCATCATCGATGTTCCTCTCTCTCTCCCTCTCCCTTTCACTCTCTAAAAAAATCAATTAAAAAATCTTTTTGAAAAATCCTAGAGGTTCAGTGTTGGAAGGGACTTTGGAGGCTTGGAACTAAATGTAGAGTTTCCACTATCAGCCAGGAATTAACTTGTTACTCGCTGGTCATCCAACTTAATGTGCCCATATTCCAATAGAAATGCCGGAAATTTATCACAGGGAGAAAAGGATCAATATTGCCGATCCTTATAAGTCTCCCCAAAGAAACTTTGGTATTCTTGTTGGTCAATTGCTTTTTAATTCAGTTATTTTGTGTGTCTGAGAGTCTTTCCAATTCAGGTCTTACCATCCACAAATGTACTGGTTGAACAGAAGTGAATAAGTATCTATAGGGTGAACATGGGGGTGAGGCAGTTGCATTGGGAAGGTTGGTACAGGTATTCTTAGAGCTGGTCCAAGTATCTTGGTAGCTACAGTCTAGAGTAAGGATGAACAAACATTTTTTTTTAAGACCAAATTAAAAATATATTTGGCTTTATGGGCCAGCGATGTCTGTCAGACTACTCAATTCTGCCATAGACAATAGATCAACACATGAGCAAGTTTTACTAGTAATAAAACTTTTTCTTGCAAAGCCAGGTGGTGAACCAAATTTGACCTGTGAACCAATTTGTTTTTCCTTAACCAGGGGTGGGGCCACTTGAATATTTATAATATCATTTGCGGGCCATACAAAACTATCAACTTAAAAATTAGCCTGCTATATTTGGTCAAACATTTAATTAACTCACCCCTTATGCCTTGGCAGGGCCAGACTGAATGATTTAGTGGGCCTTCTACGGCCCGAGGGCTGGACATTCCCCACCCCTGCAATCTAAAGCATAATTTTTCCCTTGAGAGACTGAAAAAAACTCTTGTTTAGAAAGTAGAAAAAGCTATGGCCACTGCTTAAGTTTTCTTCTTTGAGATTTTATTATCTGCAAGGTCTTTTTCATCTCTGGAACCTACAAAATAACTTCGGTTGCTACTAGCAACCAAAGCAATAAGCCACTTCATCCTGGTCAAAATGGATGGCTGGAGGGTGAGGGGGGAATGGGTGAAAAAGTGATGGAGAGGATATGCAAAGACAGGATATGTGATGTCATTATGATACCATCTGTTTAGTATTGATTTAATGTTATAGCCCATTTTCATTGCTGAAATATCATTCTGGAATACCGTGCATTTATTGATGTGTGGGTGTGCACACACATGTGTATGCACATGTATGCGTTACAGTTTACTATTTCTAATTTAATTCGAGGTGCATTTGAGGTCCAATGTCTTAACAAAATACTTTCTCAACTTGTTTATTCTATTAGGAACTTAGTTTTCATTTTTCTTTTTCTAACCAGAAAGAGCTCCTGTGTGATCTAGTTGGGATTCCGCCCTCCTCCACGCAGGACGCGCTTAGGGAAGCTGTCTTTAAGAAACTAGGCGGAGACAGCACCCAGCTGGAGGCTGCTGAACGGTAGGCACCCACCAGTCAACGCAGAGCTAACTATTGGGTAGATGATCCCTTAATCCTTTTCCATCAAAGAAAGGTCAGGATAAAACCAAATGTTTTACATTGCCTTTGGCTAATTTGCTGCTCTAGTGTTGGCCTGTTTTAGAGAGATTAACATATACCATGTTCATGTGGGGGTGAGATGTTGATTGAGAGAGAAATTCAATGGCAATTATAACTTGGGAAATACTTATTTTGAGACACTTTACTACTCAGTACTCAAGACAGGTGGGATTTTTTTTTTCTCCTCTGGAGAATCACCCAGTCGTTTTCCAACTGTTTTAAAACATTTGTTCACACAGCGGTAGCACATTCTGCTGTCATCCTTAAAGTGGGAGAACGAACCCGCGAGAGAATCTCATAAAAAGCTTTGCAATAGCGTGGATTTCCAATGTGTTAGTTCTGCTCCAGAGAGTGCTGCCCGGGAGAGTCTGGGGATGATTCTAAAGGTTGTAACATTACTGTTGTTATTATTATTTTACAATTTAGGAGAGTCCTATGCCTTGAACTGTCATTTTGTGATTCTACCCTTCAAGGTGAAATCCAAGGAGTGCTCCCTCTGCTTCCCAAGTGGGAATATGCACAGGACTTGTACTAACGCAGCCATCTCTTGTGCTCCTCAGGTTGGGCTTACTTGGGGATGAACAAGTCCCTCGGGCAGAGTCCGTTGTGGATGCACTTTCCAAGTATTTGGCCATGAAACTTTCCTACGGTAAGCCATTGGCTATTAGCTGAACACCTCAGAAGAAGAAGCATACGATGTAGTCAGTATAACCAGCAAATTATGTTAGGGGGCTGGAGCCAAGCAGTAGGAATGGGGTAGTATGATATGAGGGAAAGAGCTCTTGACTTTTTTCAGAGGGAAAATTGAGAGAACTGTAAAGTAAGAATGAATCTGGGCCCAGCCAGTGTGGTTCAGTGGTTGAGCATCAACCTATGAACCAGAAGGTCACGGTTCTATTCCCAGTCAGGGCACTTGCCTGGGTTGTGGGCTCGATCCCGTGAGGGGCGTGCAGGAAGCAGCCGATCAATGATTCTCTTTCATTGTTGATCTTCCTTTCTTTCTTTCTTTCTTTCTTTCTTTCTTTCTTTCTTTCTTTCTTTCTTTCTTTCTTTCTTTCTTTCTCTGTTTTTATTGATTTCAGAGAGAGAAGGGAGAGGGAGAGAGAGAAACAGCCATGATGAGAGAGAATCATCCATGGGCTGCTTCCTGCAGGTCCTCCACTGGAGACAGAGCCCACAACCCCACCTGTGCCTGGAGAGGGGATCAACCGTGACCTCATGGTTCATGGGTCAACACTCAGCCACTAAGCCACACCTGATGGCTTTTTTTTAAATGGGGCTGCTGGGAAATTTTAAATTATATACTTGGCTCACAGTCTATTTCTGTTGCACAGCACTGCGCTATAGGTTAAAGAATTCTGGATTCAAGTCTCTAGCCTGCACCCCAGCTGGAGTTACAGATCCATACATAGTTCAGCTATCTAAGTGGTGCCTGTCTAATGATCATCTCTAATGCAGAACTCTTCATTTCCACACACACATCCTCACCCCAAACCTGTTCCTGCCCAATCTGACCCTTCTCAGTGAATGACCCAAGCATCCTTCATTGTTGATGTTTCTCTCTCTCTCTCCCTCTTCCTTCCTCTTTCTCTAAAATAAATAAAAACTTTTTTTAAAATGAAAAGAATGAACTTGGGTAATATGTAAAAAGAAAGTATTATTAGTTTTACTTTTAATTTTTAGCTCATTTGGAAAAACTGCAGGAGCATTTTTGAGAGAAAGTGGTTGGTCGCTGTGGCAGAGCCCTCGTGCCTGTGCCCGGCTGTAGTGATGGCAACCTGGATAGCAGACTGTGATTTGAGTCATCATTTCCTTGAGTTTTCCAATGGGTCTCTGAGCTACAAAGCAGTATGGCTAGTTGTCTAGGAACCATATCTAAGGGGAGGGAGACTCATGAGAGCAAAAGGGCAGCAGCAGGAGAGGAAATACAATATTGGGGTTGTAATGACGGTGGCATTTTATAATGTCTGCTTACTTACTTTAAGGTCCTGGAGAGAAAGATATGATTGTGATGAGAGACAGCTTTGGAATCAGACATCCTTCTGGGCATTTAGAAAATAAAACTATTGATCTTGTGGTTTATGGAGACATCAATGGCTTTTCAGCCATGGCTAAAACTGTGGGGTTCCCCACCGCTATGGCAGCCAAGATGTTGCTTGATGGTAAGTTCTTTCATCACCTTATCATCTTCAAGTCATTCAGTGCCTGGGCATCCAATAACTATTCTTGAGTATGACACTGCATTCACTAAGTGAGCCATCTCAGAAGATCCAGGCGCGGGCTGACTGGGAGTGACTCCATGGGAGTGACAAACATGGGCTTTGGAGTTAGCACTGCCTTCTCTCCCAGCTCAGTCACAGATGAGGCTGAGCGATGAGGTGCAAGTTACTCAGCATCTCTGAGCCAGAGTTCCCTCATCTTCAAACTGGGGATCGTCATCGCCGATTCATAGGGTTGTTGTGATGCTAAAGTTAAGTAATATGTAGAGCTCCTACCACATGGCGGGGCCTCCAAGCAATGTGAACTCCCTTTCTTTTTTTTTATATTTGGGAGGTTGTAACACTGAAATAGCAAAGGGCATTCACTTCCAGGTCTTCCAACATAGAGACCAGGTTTTATTATTTTTTTTAATTTTGTTTTTTGCTGTGAAGCACTCGCTTTATTGAGACCATGTTTTATTCATCTTCATGTCTCGGTATGTTATGAGTACTCAATAAATATTTTGAACAGAATGAATTCAAATTTTAACTCTTCACTCTTCCCTGAAGATCATGTATAAGTTCAAGTAAGCATTACCTCTGAACACAGTGCCCCATTTGGCCCATGTGAAAGTGTGAGGAGAGTAGAAAACATCAAAGCATATCAATGTCAAATGATGAGAAGATGTATCTACAATAGCATCTCAGCTAATATCACGTTAAACCATGTACTTAGTTATTGCGGAACAAGGGTGATGACGTGATGAAAGATCAGGTAATAATGGCCTTTAAGGAATGTGTTCAGACTTACTGTTTCAGCAACAAACAGACACCCATGCCCACATAACCAGGTGGGCTTTAATTCGTTCTGTTGGGTATTATGCTTTTAAATAAAATGAAATCAGCAAATAAAGCAGCCAGTTAGATTTACTTTACTTTCTTATTTTACTTTATTCTCTGATTGTCTTGGCAGGAGTTAATGCAGTCAAGTGTATAAATTCTGACACTATCCCTAAGTCCAGTTGTGTTATTAATCTAAAATTGATTAAGTAATAATTTAGTAGGGGACATTTAAGCAGCTATTTTAAAAATGTTTAGGCCTCCAATAATTCATTGACCCTGACTTGACTGCTATATGGAGACCCTTGCTGCAGAAATTAGCATTTAATACCACCTTTAAAATGGTAACTACAAATTAATTTTCTTTCAGGTGAAATTCATGCTAAAGGCCTAATTGGACCCTTTTCAAAGGAGATCTATGGACCAATATTGGAGCGAATTAAAGCAGAAGGCATTATCTATACAACACAGAGCACAATCAAACCTTAATTGAGAATTATATTTTATCTTCCCAAGCAATACAGCTCTGAACATTTGTGCAACAAACATGTTTGCTACAGTACTATTTTAAAGTATAAAACATATATTTTGATTGTCACTACAATGATGTTTTTGAATTATAAATCTCTATTTTCTTATGCAAATATTTGGAACAGGATATGCCAGTAATTACCAGAGAACTTTAATAATTCTATCATGTATTTTTTCACATGTGTGTAAAAGTGATGATGATTGTATTATTTGTTAATTTATTGTGCGACTGTTTTCCTACAAGAATATATTTTCCTATATTCAGCAGACGAAGTTTCATCTTTTTAGATAGAAAATATTTCCTCAACATCACAGAAATGCAGAGGATCCTAAAAGACTACTACAATGATATGCCAACAAATTGAAAAACCTAGAAAAAATGGATAAATTTTTGGAAACATACACCTTCCAAGACTGAGTCATGAAGAAATAGAAAATCTGAGTAGACCAATTATAGGTAATAAAATTGAATCAGTAAATTAAAAACTTCCCCCAAAGTCCAGGATCTGATGGCTTCCCAGGTGAATTCTACCAAACATTTAAGAAGCATTAACACTTGCCTTTCTCAAGTCATTCCAAGAAATTGGAAAGGAAGGAACACTTCCAAACTCATAGGAATAGATTGAGAGTCCAGAAATAACTCTCACATTTATGGTCAATAGATTATTGAAAAGGTTACTAAGACAATTTACTAGAGAAAAATAGTGTTTTTATCTATTGGTGCTGGAACAACTGAATATCTACATGCTTAGACATGAAGTTGGACCCTTACCTCACAGCACATATAAAAATTAAGTCAAAGTGAACCAAAGGCCTAAATATAAGAGCAAACACAATAAAACTACTAGGAAAAATTATAGGCATAAATCTTCATGACCTTGGTTTTATGGCAATAATTTCTTAAATAAATGAAACCAAAAGCACAAGAAACAAAAGGAAAAGAAAATTGGACATCATCAGAATAAAAAACCTTTGTGCTTCCAAGGGTACCATCGAAAAAGCAAAATGACAATCCACAGAATGAGAGAAAATGTTCGCAAATCATATATCAGGTAAGGGAGGAACTTGCATTTAGAATACATAAAGAACTACTATAACCCAATAAAAAGACAAAGATCCCAAAGTAAAGAAATGGACAAAAGATCTGAATTGACAGTTCTCCAAAGAAGATAAACAAAAGGCTATAAGCACATAAAAAGATGCTCAACTTCATTAGCTATCAGAGAAATGCAAATCAAACTTACAACGAGGTATCACTTCATACTCACCGAGATAGCTGTAATAAAAGCATGCTGATGAGGATGTAGAGACATCGGAAGCCCTCATAAAGGCCTGATGGAAATGCAAAATGGTGCCGTTGCTTTGGAAAACAGTTCAGCGCAAAGGCTAAACATAGTTACCATATGGCCCGGCAATTCCACTCTTAGGTATATACACAAGAGAAATGAAAACATACTATGTCCATGCAAACTTGTAAAGAAATGTTTGTAACAGCATTATCCATGATAGCCAAAAATGAAAACAATCCAAACGTCAGTCAGCTAATAAATGCATAAACAAAAGGTGGTGTATTCATACAATGGAATATTTGACAATAAAAAAATACATGAATTACTAATACAGGCTACAAGATGGATGGACCTTGAAAGCATTGTGCAAAGTGAAAGAAGCCAGACAGAAAAGGCCACATAGATGATTTCATTTATATAAAATGTCCAGATTAGTCAAATCTGTATGTAGAGAAACTAGATTAGAGGTTACTTAGAGCTGGAGATGAGTGGAAGTGACTACTGATGAGTTGGGGGTTCCTTTTTGGGGTGATGAAAATATTGTACAGTTGATTGTGGTAATGGTGGACAATTCTGAATATCTTAAAAAAATCACTGAGTTATATACTTTGAATATACATTGTATGAGATGTGAATTAGATCTCAAGTTGTTATAAAAGAGATTCGATTACAAATAAAACATTTGTTGGCTCCTTGGGAAAAACATTATATATAACTAATAAAAATTTTATAATTAGTTATACATATAAACTAAATGCCTGTTTGACTTTCACTTGACTGTGCTCATATCCTGGCATCTAAAACTAATTCCACCCTTGAAATAGCAGAGATTAGATGTGGAGTATATGAAAGTCGAGAAAGCATCTATGCTATTTGAAAGGATCAAAGTTGATTTAAGGCCTGGTCCTACCTATCACAAATATGTACTATATGGAGAGCAATAATCTGTTAATAAGTAAAGACATTCTGTTATGGAAGTTTTTACCTCAGCATTGAGTTTAACATAATGAATTTGGAAATAGAACTTGATTCCACCCCCAACCTTGAAGAGTGCCCTGATGGAATGGGAACCAGGGAACTAGCACCTTGCTGGGAGTGGGAACTTGTTGAGATCTCGATATAATTAACTGCTTTGGGTCTTCTGATAACAATGATAAAGGGGATGTGATCACAAGGCTGGTTTAATGTCAGCGCTAGAAAAGGAAATGTCAGTAAGCTCCAGTAAAGACATTGGCTTTCAGTAACAAACTTTCCAACAGAAATTTCGATAATAAAGATGGTGGTGGTAGGATCTGGGGATGAATGGATAGCTTATAGTTAATAAGCATATGACTCTATGGTCTATTTTCATATTAGGGTTTTATATATATATAGATTTCTATGTGTTCCAGAGGGTCAGGAAACTTATATGGTAAATAAATATTTTAGGCTTTGAAGGCTAAGGGGGGGTCACAGCTGCTATTTTCTGCCTTTGTAGTGTGAACGCAGCCATTGATGGCACCTAAATGAGTGGACATGATTGGTACCATTAAAACTTTATGAAAACAGGTGATGGGCCGACTTGGCCCTTGAGCCATAGTTTGTGAACCCCTGGTCTAACCATGTTGGTAGGCTCAATGTCCACATCTTCCAGATCTTTCTACCTTCTTGGTCTCTTTCAGATTCTATTTTCTATTGTCCATTTTTCCTTGTCCTGGACCCTTGAGATAGTAGACCCTGGGCCTCTGAGAAGCACTGTGATTAGTCGTTCAATATGCTAGTTGTTTCCTTCTACATGAAATGAGGATAACAGAGACTCACAGGATGGTTATAAAGGTTAATGAGAGAATAAAAGCCTGTTACCTAGTAGATTTTCCAAAAGATTAGCATTCCCTCTTTAGCAATAACATTTTTGCCTGAAGTTTATGTTAAAGTTAATAAGATTTTAGCTTTGAGGTGTGTTTTTTTTTCAATCTTTTGGATAACTTTGGAGGACTCCTCAAACATCCATGCTGCTTAAATGAACTATAGATGTATCTGCTCCACAACAAGAATCTTAAAGTGGTCATAGAGTAGAAAGGACCAAAATATAATTTGGCCAGGACTCTGATGTTGCAGAAGAGAAAATGTGTCTTACAAAGTTAAATGACTTGAAATCTCTTATTTATATCACATACTAGGGGCCCAGTGCACGAATTCATGCACCTTGGAAGAAACCGTGGGCCGCAAGGCTACAGTGGGCACAGGGGCAGGTCTCGGCCCATCCTCTGCACATTCACCCAGCCCCTCCCTGCTGGCAGCCCCGCTCCCACCGCTGCCACTCACACCTGCTGATGGCGCCAAGCGATCGGGACCGAAGCCGGTGCCAGCAGTGGGTGTGAGCAGCAGCTCTGGTGCTGGCAGTGGGTGTGAATGGGGCTGTCGCCGGCAGCAGGTGCGAGAGGCAGCTGCTGGCCCTGATCGTCCCTCAGGAGCAGGGGGATGGAGAAGCCCCTTGCACCCACCGATGGTGTGCTGTCAGCAGGTGCCAGAGGCGGCTGCCGGCCCCAGCAGTGGGTGTGAGTGGGGCTGGCACCAGCAGCAGCTGTGAGCGCGGGGCGGGACCGTGGCGCACAAGTGGGAACAAAGAATTTTCAGTAACCACCAGAGGCTCGCCCAGATGACAGCAACTGGTGCCCCTGCTCACCTGCTTCACCATCCTGCTGCAGCCGATGCCCGCCATCTTCCGACCACGCCCCTTGGTGGTCAGCGCACATAGCGACCGGTTGTTCGGTTGTTCCGTCTTTTGGTCTATTTGCATATTAGGGTAATATATATATATAATTTCTATGTGTTCCAGCTTGCTTTCTGGGGATTTTTCATTTTCTTTCTGAGCATCCTTTTTACTGATGGTATTCATGGTTATTTGTGGCATTTGCTGGTCTCCTTTGTCCAGGCATGTATGGATGTCTATATTAATGGCCCTTTTCTAGCAGCTTTTTCTGAAGAGGTCTTTCTACTATTTTTAAGTAGATGTTGCTGAATCCCAAGATTTTTACCTCTGTTATCTCCCAGAACTTACTGCCACAGCTTCTGTAAGACAGTGCAGCCACACTGCTTGGGGGTGGGGTTTGTTTTGCCCTCACCATAATGGCAACCCCAGGCCTTCGTGGGGACCCGTCCCAAGGACCTGAACTGGGGATCAATCACAGAGGGAAGCAGCACTTATACTGCAATAACTTTTGATTTACAGGTAATGTGCTCCTTTACTTGACACCAAGGGCAACGGGAGACGAGTTTTGGGAGTCCAAGGGGCAGCAGGGCTCTGTAGTTCCATTTTTTTTTGTCTGAAATTCCAACGCCCAACAACAGACAGCCATGCACAGAACCCCGTGCCCTGTCTGTCATCTGCTGGCTCACTGTTCACTCTCCTTGCCCTGCTGGACTGCCCTCTGCAACTTTCTGCTCCTTCATGCCTAAGGCAGTGCCTGCGATCTCCAGCTTCCTCCTCTCATCTTTCTATTTATTCCCGGTTGTCCATCTTTAGATACTTCGATTGGCGTGTCTCTTGGGCATGCCTCTGTATTGAGTAGGGAATTCTTTGTTGAATTAGAGTTGGTTAACTTGCTGAAATTTCAGTGGGAGAAGCCAAGGGAATCTCTTACGCTGCCATTCCTCTGACATCACTCTTGTTTTTCTTTTAGGAAATGATAACCTTAGAAAAACTTGTTCATTATAATTTAACGACAAGGATGTCTAGATTCTTTAAACTGGTGTAGTGTGTTTCATTTACATGCCTTAACATTTAATACCACCTACTCACATGCCAATATTGTGCCAGAATATTTTACAATTCGCAAGTGAGTGAATAATATTAAATCATTTTAATTTTTATAACAAAAGCTTTTCTTTATTTTGACAAATGTGTAGATTTTCTTTCCCACTTTTTCTAAAAAGTTAATTTCAATTCAATAAATGCTTAGTATGTCTGATTCTGTGTGCTATTGTGAGTGGGATTTAATTCTAAGAAAATATTTTAAAATGTTTCTGCTTTTAAAGAGATCTTATTTTCCATGTTTTGTATAGCAGATAACTGGTATGAGTCTTTTTAAGTGCTAACAAATTAGGGGGATTCAGATCAGAAATATGAAAATTAAGTAAGATCCTTATGGTGTGATACTAAGTAGTATATACATGTATTAAATGTTTGTATTCATTTTATATGAAGAAGCAGTTGCCATAAATTCTCAGGGAGTATAATACTGGAAGGATGGAATTTATGGTTCTGGTGCATTTAACTAAATAGCTGGATTATGTTCATTCTTAATACTTTCATGAGGGCACAGTTTCCAGTATCAAAGCAGGCTGGTTACCCATGATTCCCTATTTTGTTGCACTTGGTCTCCCCACAGCTGGTGGGTCCTGCTGATTTACCTTCACCTAAGTTTCCAAACCAGCTTAGCTTGTCCCTGACTGGCAAAGCTAACTCTCAGTTTGCTTCTCAACTAAAATTTCTCAACATTTCTTGGTATGTGGTGCCCTTAGCTTCCCGGTAACATTTTCCTAGCTCCACTAAGCCAAAAGACATACATAATGGTTCCCTTTATTACGTAATTAGGTCCACATAATTTCAGGTTAGTAGTTGTGCAGTGTCAGTACATGTTACTGTGTTGTCCTCAAACATGGGAAATTCTGTGAAGTCCCTGTGTGCCTCAGTGCAGTTTGAAATCACAATTCCACCAGACCCACCTTTTTCATTTCCATCATCTCAGCAGGACCCTGCCCACCATTCGCAGTCACACAGGCTCTGGCACAACACTCCACAGGCAAATGCAAGTTGATGGCAATACTTATATTTATTTTTGCAATCCCTTCAATAAACCATTTGAACAATGTTGGGTAAGGTGTTATTTTCATAAAAACATATTCTTTCAAAACAAATGTATTTCTATTTTCCATAAAAGTTAAAATTACATGCTAAAACAGAGTTAACCACTGAGATAACATGGAACAATATCAGGAGACTCATAAAGCAAGACCAGACAAGGAACTATATCATTAAACTAAGCAATGACACAGAACTAGAAAACCGACTCAGTATTAAAATATAAAAATCTACGATTATAAATATAAATTTGGTCCATGGAGACACTAGAGCAGTATTTACAGTAAGTAGAAGATTATTTTGTACTTTAGGTGAATACTGCAGTTGTAAAATGTTGAATATCATAAGGAGCAGAGCATTTTATTTACAGTCTACTGTATTAAAAGTTATATTTCCAGCAAACCTGTTGCTTGCTACAAATACAGCTAAAAATTTGACACTAAAACAACATGTTTTCTGTAGTTTGGAATTCCTAATATCTATAAATTGAAAATTTCTGTTAAAATCAATACAAAAAACACCCTAATTCCATTCTTAGAAATACTGTAAAATTCAATCATTTTAGTTTAAGCACAATAAGTGAATTACAAGAAGTTCTGCAAAAAGGCACACATTGTTAATAATATAAATTTGGCAGCAGAATCCTATGTCATGAAAGTTACTGTCAGGTGATGGGAAAGAAAACAGGGAACAGAAAAATGGATTTTCCAGTTTAATTTGAGATAGGGAGTTTCGTCACCCCTCTCTGTGCTAAACTAAAGACTCTAAGCTCTCGGCTATATTTCCATCGGGCAAGGCTGCGCCGTTACTGTCCAGAGAGGTGGATGGATTCTCTTCCTGCCTCGTGCTCACAAGGCTGAGGACTGCTTTGTAGAGAAACTGATACTGCTCCTAGGAAACAGAGAATGGGAGTTACAAACAGAAGCTCAGTGAAGACATCCATCTGTAAACGGAAGGAATACTTTTAGTGACACTTGGGCACTGTCCATGGAAGAGCTCTGTGTTAGGGGCTCTGTGATACTCAGCAAAGGCACACAATCTATATGAATGTCTTCTTCTGATGACATTTAAAATAGCTTTTTAATTGCCCTAGCCAGTTTGACACAGTGGATAGAGCATTGGCCTTCGGACCAAAGAGCCCCAGGTTCAATTCCGGTAAGGGCACGTACTTCGGTTGCAGGCCCCTCCCGGGTCTGGGCCTTGGTTGGGCATGTGCAGGAGGCAACCAATTGATGTGTTTCTCTCACATCGATGTTTCTCTCTCTTTCTCTCTCTCTTCCACTCTCTCTAAAAATCAATGGAAAAATATCCTCTGGTGAGGATAAAAAAACACACAACTATTTAATTAGCTAATTTTCATTGTCCTAGAACCGTGGTCGGCAAACTGCGGCTCGCGAGCCACATGCGGCTCTTTGGCCCCTTGAGTGTGGCTCTTCCTAAGCCTTAGGAGTACCCTAACTAAGTTAATAACAATGTACCTACCTATATAGTTTTAGTTTAAAAAATTTGGCTCTCAAAAGAAATTTCAATTGTTGTACTATTGATATTTGGCTCTGTTGACTAATGAGTTTGCGGACCACTGTCCTAGAAAATTGGTACACACACATTGGCTTATGGCAAGCACTCCGTCCTTATTCATTTACTTCATGGAGTCACCGAGAAGGCGATGTGATAGGGTTCCGTCAGTGACTGGTCAACTTGTGTGTAGCTCTCTGGCATGGGGCACCTGTAACCCACTCCCAAATAACGATGTTTCTCTCTCTTTCTCTCTCTCTTCCACTCTCTCTAAAAATCAATGGAAAAATATCCTCTGGTGAGGATAAAAAAACACACAACTATTTAATTAGCTAATTTTCATTGTCCTAGAACCGTGGTCGGCAAACTGCGGCTCGCGAGCCACATGCGGCTCTTTGGCCCCTTGAGTGTGGCTCTTCCTAAGCCTTAGGAGTACCCTAACTAAGTTAATAACAATGTACCTACCTATATAGTTTTAGTTTAAAAAATTTGGCTCTCAAAAGAAATTTCAATTGTTGTACTATTGATATTTGGCTCTGTTGACTAATGAGTTTGCGGACCACTGTCCTAGAAAATTGGTACACACACATTGGCTTATGGCAAGCACTCCGTCCTTATTCATTTACTTCATGGAGTCACCGAGAAGGCGATGTGATAGGGTTCCGTCAGTGACTGGTCAACTTGTGTGTAGCTCTCTGGCATGGGGCACCTGTAACCCACTCCCAAATAAGGTGCTCATTCTCCGTCCTCTAGTTGTTATGGAAACCATTGGGTTTGTCTATTAGGGGGGAGGACTGCACGTCAGTCAGCTGAGACACCCATGCAGAATGCAGGCCTTTCCCAAGATCCACTTATCCAGTATTCTTCACACTCTCCCCACCTGACCGCGCCTATCCCTGCTTTACCAAAGGTGAGCGAGCGTGTGCCCTGCTGAGGTTTCAGAGTAGAGACACAGTAGAATAGGTAGCTTTCCTCTTACAGATGCTGGTGTGGTTGTGGTGGGTAGGGGAAGGCAGCTGCAGAGAAAGTGAGTTGGGGACTAACATCATAGCAAACCATCCTTAGGACCACATGGGAACTGGTGCCCCATTGAATGCATCCTCAAAATGGGTGAAAGGACTACCTCTGGAAAGCAATTCCCTACAGGACAAGCTTGATACAACCCAACGGATCTGAATGAGATGTGTAATAGGGGCTCCTCTGAGGTGCAGGTATGCAGGGGTTACCTTGCCTTTGGCCAGTGGGTTTGGGCTGTAGCTCAAACAATGGACCTTTTCTAAGTCCCTTATACATGCACAGACCACATAAGCTTCTCCCATTGGGCCACTTGAACTAAGTTCCCTATCGTCTTTTCAGCCCAAATTTCTACAATAAAAACTTCCAAATTATTTCAGTGTCGAAACCAACTTCTCCAGATGTGCTGTATCTCTGTTTTGATCATCTGAGTCTCTCTTTCTTTTTAAAAGTATCCAAGAATTAGCCGGTTGTTAACTTCAGAAATTAGATTTCACTTGAAAGAAAAGTAAAAACTTCAAAAGTTTAAGACTTTTGGGTGTGTCTTCTGACGGTTCTCTGAGCTAGGCAGAACTTGAACTCTGGAAACGTAGCCATTTATTTTGTTGGATAAGTCAGGGTGTTGGTGCTTCTACTGGGGATATTTGGCAGAATTACAATAAATCTTGTAAAAAAAAAAGCACACATTTAAAATTTTTAGCCATAAATTTTCTAGAAGAAAAAATGTAAATGTTTCTTATTTATAGTTCCAGTTATATGGACTGGAGACAGAATAACTTGTAATTCAGGCCGAAAACTACATCTAATGCTGTCAGTCAATGTGGCCTTTTTTGATGTAGGATAAAATGATGCTGGCAGCCTCTAGGAAGTAAGTAGTAGCAGTGAGAAGTTTGCTTCATTGCTTTGTTACTTACGATGTCAGCAAAGACTCCTGGCCTCATCAGATTAATCATCTTGGCTACTTGGTAGACATCCACGGAATTTTCTTTTTCTAGTTGGTGCATAAGGGTTGCCAGAGCACAGAAAGTTCCTGCTGTCACTCCTCCGTGCCTTGAAGCAAAGGAGAGGGACAAACTCCATTCAGATTCATCGGGCTTTCATATTTGGGACTCACAGAGTATGTACTCTTGACAACTTTGCCCTAAGAACACTGAGATTTCTAATGAATTGCTTCTCTTTATTGTGCATAAAACTGTGGTTTATGGTTTATAGAACACTCAACAAGTGCTCATGATCTTAGTAATGAGATACTTTACAGAGGATTACGAGGAGCTCGCAATAAATAAGAATGCTCTGGCTAAGGTTATAATATGCATTACATATAACATGTACATAATACGTAATTCCAGCACACACATTTTTTTATTTGCTTATAGCAAAAACCTGGAAAGACCTATTGGATAAAGATCTCTGTTTCTGGTAAATAAAAAATATATCAATTTTACTCCTATTCCAAGAAAGTTCATGGCTGAGAAATGTCTCTGATTAGCACCTGTAAAAATTCAAATGCTAAAATGAGTCATCAGCCCTAGCCAGTTTGGCTCAGTGGGTAGAGTGTTGGCCCATGGACTGAAGAGTCTCAGGTTTGATTCCAGTCAAGAGCACGTACCGCGGTTGCTTGCTTATCCCTAGCCCTGGTCAGGGCATGCACGGGAGGCAACCAATCAGTGTGTCTCTCTCACATTGATGTTTCTCTCTGTGTGTCTCTCTCCCTCCCTTCCACCCTCTCTAAAAATCAATTGAAAAATACCCTCGGGCGAGGATTAACTATAAATCAATCAATCAATCTGGACCATCACACAAAGGGCTCTTGGCATCCATTGCAAGAGCACATTTTTGTGATCCCACACCCATCTCCTGCCTTCAAGAGGAGCTCCAAGAGAAGTGAAAACAAGAAATTCCGTGTTCACCTTGTAAGAAGCAGATAATCCACCCACACTGAATCACTACATTGGCCCAAAGCATTAGGTGAGTACAGAGACAGCAGAAATCCGAGTACGCCGAGGGGATGCTAAGGCACAACTTGATTTCGAGTGTGGAACTTACTCATCGTGGACAATCATGGGCCCATCCCTGCTGGCAGCTTCTTCTTTGATAAGACTTAGAAGTTCAAAAGTTTTACTAATGGGGCTATCTGGATTTGGCCACTTGGGACACTGAAAATGCCTCACTTCCAGTACATAATCATCCTATAACAAGAAAGAAAAAAATCATGTGTTTAAAAGAATCAGATGGGTTACTGAGTAGAATAAGTGAGGAAAATCAGAAATCACAGGAAGGTGATGAAAGCCAACAGCACGCACAAGCGAGCAGCAACAGTGTCAGCCTGTCCTCCACAGAAGAGAGACGTTGCTGTGAGGCCACACTGGTCACATATAGATGCATCTCTTTCTTATTCTAACGATAAACCTTATTTGTGGGATTATGCCAATCAAACCATGAAAGTATGTGCCAAAGATGTGTCTGTGATGCTAAATTTAAACTTACAAAAAGAAATCTTCAGTGTTAAAATTTATTTTAAAAATATCATAGACTTTTTCAGTACCAGTATCACTCAGGTTTAACTAAGGGGAAAAGAGACAGCAGGACACTGGGGAAGACGCTGGCAAGGAGGGTGGTGTTTGGTTTCAACCTGGTCCCAGTTCTGATTCTTGCTTAAGTGACCAAGCAGCCTGTGTGACTTTAAATCCCTTACACTTCAGACCTCCCGGCTCCTGAAGTGTACACAATCAAATGTTACATTTAAAAACAAGCAGCAGATGCCCAGCCGGCGTGGTTCAGTGGATAGAGTGTTGGCCTGCGGACTGAAGGGTCCCAGGTTCGGTTCTGATCAAGGGCATATGCTTGGGGTTGCAGACTGAATTTCCAGTAGGGGGTGTGCAGGAGGCAGCTGATCAATGATTCTCATTATTGATGTTTTTATCTTTCCCTCTCCCTCTCTGAAATCAATAAAAATATATTTTAAAGAATAATAAAAAAATAAATTTTAAAAAAGCAGCAGAACCAACATTTTATATGGAAGTGCAAAAGTCCAAAATATCCAAGATACAACTGAAGAAGATAGTCAATATAGGAAACTATCTCATTAGCTATCACAAAGTCTTATATCCTATAAGAATGAACAAGAACCTATAGTTTTGGCAGAGGCATGAACAAAGAGACCAATATAATACATAGAGATCCAAGAAACAAGCCCATACATATACGAGAGAAATCTGATTTATGACTGAACTGGTATTGCTGATCACTAAATATGCTGGGACAATGGTTATCCACATGGAAAATAAGGAAATTGGGCCTTGCCTCACAAAACATAATAGAAAATGTCAATTTCAGGTGGAGCTATAAAACATTTAGGAAAAAGGGTAAAAAGGTGATTTTTCAAGGTAAAAATGCATTTTTTAAAAAGGCACCAGATGATTTCCTTATAAAAGTAACAAGAGCCTGGCCGCCATGGCTCAGTGGTTCAGCATAGGTCTACCTACTAGTATAAACCAGGAGGTCACGGTTTGATTCCCGGTCAGGGCACATGCCCAGGTTGCGGGCTCAATCTCCAGTAGTGGGTGTGCAGGAGACAGCTCATCAATGATTCTCTCTCATCATTGATGTTTCTATCTCCCTCTTCCTCTCATATATATAATTTAATTTAGTAAAACAATTCTAGCTCACTGCACATTTTCAAAGCACTTCTTCACTTATCAGCTCATATATTCCTGGACAGCAATGCGTTAGTTTACTAGGTAATATGTTTCCCATTTTACTTAAGAGAATTCAAGGTAAAGTTAACACATGAGAATAAGGATTGATTCAACTTTTTTTTACTTTGTTTACTTTCAACTTAAGTTCTATCGGCAACTGTTCTGAAGTAAAAGAGAAATCGTTGTTTTCCTGTGTGTGTAGAAGTCAGGAACCCTGTCATTTAGTGATAATTAAGTATTTAATGATTCTACAAGATTTTGAAAATGAAAGTGACAAGTAAAGTAAAACTATTTAGGTAATCTGTCTCAATTTGTAAGAAATCGGTTTCCTTCTTTTTATTGCTGGAAAAGATCCTTAAAGAGCATATATTTAAATGTGCTTAAGATGAAAAGTTTATCATTTAGGTTATATCCATACCTGTGTAGCTTCTAAGATAAAATCTTGAATTAAAAGTTTTTCTTCATTAGACAGACATTTGTGTTCTTCAGCCATAAGAGTGACCTTAAAGCTTTCACAATTTATAGGCTCATCTTTATTTGGCCAATAAACAAATTCATCTTCTGCCTGGAGGATTAAAAACCAAAGAAAATGCTAGATTTTAATAAAATTTCTTAATTAAGCAGGCTGTGAAATGAAGGTAACTGGTTGCCATAGACAATTCAACACGTTTTTCTTTGAACTGCAAAATTTACTCTTAAAATCTTGTGTCTTATAAACCAGATTGACCTGCAGAATAAAACTTAAGAACACAAATTATTGCTTTTTTGTTTCCTTAGTTTATCAATAACAAAGATTAGTTGTTGCTTCTATAATTGATAACTTAGTAGATGAAAGTCAAGTGTTTTTAAGAGCTCAGCAATTTACAGCATCATTTGGAATGGTCAGCATAACTTTATGGACAAGAAATGAATCTCAAGGTATATATGCAAAGGCTAAATGAGATATTAATTAGATTTTATTTTGGGGTTTCTCCAAATACATATGAATAGTAGCATAGGGCATCCATGATTTTCTGATACTAAAAAGTCCTTCGGATACTGGGAGTTCACTTTATTCCAAATTGGTCTTCTATGGATAGCCTCAAACTGAGGGAATCTCCAAATATCTTACAAAGTTTTATTAAAAATATATACAGTAGAAGCATATGGACTGACTTCATTCATGATTGTGATTGTAAGTTTCTTAGACTGTGTCACAAAATACTTAAATTTAAATTAATTTCAACCTACCCTTATTTAAAACTGTCATTCAACAATTTCAGATCTGATTGCATAACCAAACCAGGCCCAGTAATAGTCAAGGTGCAACTCCAGGGACATTACTTTATTAGTTGAAAACATGACTGGTTTGTTTGCTGGACTTCCGGCTGTTGTGAGCTGATAGTTCTCCCTCAAGGAAAATACTAACCTCAAGGAAAATACTAACAGCGGCCTGAGGGCCTTACCATGTTTTGACCATCAGGAAGCATAACCACCAGCTGGGCGTTATGGTCCCATATCATCCTCCAGAAATCTTTGATGGTGTGGAGAAGGGGATGCTGAGTGATGATAAATTCGTTGCTCTGGTAATAACCCTACACAATCAAAAAGAAGGTAGATAAAACCTTGACATATGACTTTAAATATTCAGAAAACATTGGTAGGTTTATGGCCGTCTCTTCATTTTCAGATTGTGTTTTTAAGTAACAATGTGATTACGCCAGTCAGTGTTTAGGGGGCACTGCTCTATACCAGGTATAGCACTAAGCATTTCTTCCCATTAAGTTGGTTATTCCTCCCAGCGGTACTACGGGATAGAAAATGTGATCCCCATTTTACAGATGATTAAGCAGATGCCCAAGTTCACACAGCCATCAGCTCTAGGAGCAGACTTATCAAAATGACTTATGAACCCTATCTCCTTCACTAAATAGGGTGGAAATCTAGAGAGAGTTACATTTCTCATTTCCCACAAGTCCCAGCGACAGCGTGCAAATTTCACACCTCTGGCAACAGGGCACTTTGGTGTCCAGAGGCCCTCTGATGGATGAGCACATGTTTTGTGTCTCTTCATCAGCCCTAATGGTGTTTGCTCCCTGCACCTACTTACTTGCAGGTTTTCCCAGTCCCAGCCTACATTACAGCATCAGGGAATGCTGTCTTCTATCGCTACTGCGGGTGGTGGGCCTGCCGTCATCAGATTTGACTTCTGTCCACCTGGGCTGCTGCCCATGTTCCCAGCTACTGCTTCAGGCAGCTCACTCTGGTTTTGGTTCTGGTAACACAAACTGGCAGGCAGTTTCCCCAGCGACTTCTCTGACTTACCATGATATAGGAGGCGTTGATGTAGTCTGTGCCTTCCCCGCTCAGGGACGAAATGCCAACCCGTGATCTTTCCACTGCAACACAAAGCATTCTGGGTAAACAACCGTGCCCCCCATGCTACACCTTCCCCTTCAGCCCCACATGGCAAAACACAGCTGCATGTCTCAAGCTGAGTGTCTGTGACCTTTAAGCTCACGTTACCATGTATTTTGCAGTTTTAGATGACACTTCAGGGTTTGAGAGTCCTTTTTAAAAGTTACATAATTAGAAAAAATCTGAGTGTATTGCTTTTGTCCTAAAATGTACAAATATTGTCAAATTCCTTACAAGGTTTGTATTCTAAACCAAAAAAAGTTTGTTGTGTTTTTTTTTTCTAGATTCAACATATCCTACCAGGAATAATGGAAGAAGTTCTGTTCTTTTCCCTGTTGCATTGCTTTAGGGCTGTAGAATAGTCACTCTGCTGTATATTTGACTGACTCAGGAGCTGAGAATGGGAGTGAAGGAAAATACAGGTTATTTTTTATTTTATTAAAGTCACTCAAATACACACACACACACACACACACACACACACACACACACACTCCTATACATAGACACAGCCCAACCAAGGTAGGATACTGAATATAAACAAATCTGACTTTTTTTTTCAAGAATTCCTTGAACTAAACTTGTTTTAGGGAACTCTGTGGCACATCTGTGTTTTACACCAGGGAAGCTGGAAGAAGCAGAGAACACTAGCTTCCTAGGTGACTTGCAGCATCGGGAAGACCTTCCCCATGGCTTCCTCAGTGGGTGTGCACTCTCCATTTCCTCTACTTAAATCTCGTGCAGTTGGGAGACAAGCTGCATACTGTGTGTGTGTGTGTAAATATATATGAGCATAGTTGGATTTTATTCATTCTTTTAATACTCCATCACATGAATAATCTACTTGCTATTTATCTATTCCCCAATTACTGAATGTTCAGGTCATTTCCAATGTTTTGCTATGTCAAAATTTGTAGCAATGAATATCCCTTCTATATTTCTGAATGTTCACACATGTGAGGATTTCTACAGAGAATTAGGAGTCACCAGTGTTTAAGTCTTTTTGAAAAAAAAAATTTCTTTTTTATTGATTTCAGAGAGGAAGGGAAAGGGAAAGAAAGATAGAAATATCAATGATGAGAAAGAATCATTGATCAGCTGCCTCCTGCATGCCCCTCACTGGGGATGGAGCCTGCAACCCAAGCATGTGCCCTTGACTGGAATCAAACCAGGGACTCATCAGTCCGCAGGCTGACACTCTGTTCACTGAGCCAAACCAACTAGGGTGTCCAGTGCTTAAGTTTAGATATATAAAAAAGTGCTGTATCATGGTTTTGATTTGCATTTCCTTAATTATTGTGAGATGGAGTACTTTAATGTTCATCAGCCATTTAGGTTTCTTCTTTGAGGACTGTAGTTTCATATTTCTGCTTCACTGTCAGTTATTGATTTGTAGGGGTTTTTGATATCTTGAAGGTAAACCTATAGTCTGTTTAAAAAGTTGCAAATATCTTTGTTCTCTTTAATCACATAGACATTTACACCCAATGTATTAAGTTTTCCCTTAAGATTTTTGTAGATTATGTTTTTATTTAAAAATCCCTTCTTTACTCTGAACCCTTGAAAGGTATGTCCCTCTAATAGTTATAATAGTTAGCGTTCACCTTGAGGTACTTAAAATCCATCCTGAATAATTGTAGTGTTTGAGGTGTGGTAGGGGCCTAAATTTACTTGATCCCACAGAGGAATTGTTTAATATCATTTACTGATTAGTTCATCCTTACCTTACTAATTTGGAATGTCGTATTAATCACAACAATTTACACATGTGCATGGCTCCTCTGGCTTATTTGTCTGTTTTTAAATATTATTATATCTGCATAATAAGTCTTCCATAAGCAGTACAATACATTTCTATTTCTTATTTTTCAGTACTGGTTTGGATGTTTTGGGACCTTTATGCTATATTAATTTTAAAATCAGTTTCAAAAAAAATAAAATAAAATCAGTGTCAAACACAAAAGCCTGACATGTGATAGGTGTCTGATATATATTTGTTGAATAAATAGACATGTAATTTATTTCAGAGAAATTTCCCTATGGATAAACTTGAATCAATACCTTTCCTTATATGACAATATAGCACACGCACACACACCTGCATTTCCTACTTATGATGTTAACAGGAAACAGGGTCAAATGTCTCTCTTTTTCATTGGAGTCTGATGTCATAATTGATATTTCCATTTGATCCTGGTCATCCAGTGGAAGCCGTATCAGTTCTCTTATAGAACTGTGTCAGGGATAGCACATAGTGAAATGCTGAATATGGGTAAGACATATGTATTTTTTTTTAATTAAAGGAAAAGCTATCCTAACAACCTAATGTTAACATTTAGTATTTCCTTATTATCTGTTTCTGGGAGCCGTGCCGGGCACGTTTCCTTCAGTGTTTCTTTCTGCCTCAGAGAAGCTTGACTGAGTGAAACGTTTATGTTTTCCCAACAGCAGGTTCTCAGTGCAGCATTCACCCCTCGTCTTTCTCTTACTCCTCCCAAGTGCAAACGGTGCTAAGAGGGCCACACATCAGAGACAATTCAGTGCTAACATCTTCTATGTCCTAGGCTGGGGAGAAGGGAGGGGAAAACCTGAAATCTCAAGGTTTGTTAACTAACTCTCCTGGGTTTTTCCAACGTCTTCTGAATTCTTCCCAGATTGTCCTTCTCCAGAACCTGGCCCTGTTTCTCCGGGGATCCTGGGAAGTAAGAGGTTAGCACGGGAATAACGGGGAGCACAGCAGCAGCCTCCATTCCTCCGGAAGCCCCGGCCCCAGCTGGCAGGCCGGGTAACACCTGCTTTCTGAATTCTTTGCTCCCTGATTTCTGGAAGTCAGAGAGCTGGGCTGCAGGAGGAATAATATTAAACAACAACAGAAACACCCCGTGCTCTCCTCCCTGGTGCGCGGCCGGGGGACAGGGTGCGTGGGAGAAACGGGGTTGCAGAAGCCATTGTTGTGGTGTCGCCTATTCTAGCTCAGGGCCTTCAAGTGGGGCAGACTTTTTCCAAAGAGCAGCACGAACAGCCCGAGCCACCGCACTCGAGGCTGAGTGGTCTGGTTTTTTCAACGTGAGAAGAGCACTTGTGCGGTCTGTATTGTAAGGCCTGTCTGTTCATCCTGGTGGGCTGGGTGCCCCCCTTCCCCTGCCCGAGTCTGCATTTATGAAAGTTAGTCTAGGGTTTCTGAGAACTTTTTCTTCTCGCCACTCCAGAGGAAGGTTCTCCTTGAAACGTACCACGTGGCTTCGCTGCCCGTTGCAGAGAACAATAGGAGCCACTGTGCCAGCAGCTCTCTCCACCCATCCCCATGGCCCTGTCGACTCCAACGAGGGGAGGCAGGCACATTCAGTTCTGTGGCGGGACCCGAGGCGCTGCCAAGAGGACTCACCTTGAATTGTTTCTCCAGCTTTGTTTTGCCCGTCGGCCCGGGAATGAGGAGCGCGTTGACATAGGCATGAATATGACTCTCTGGCACCTCAGTCTCTTTGCTCAGTATGGCCTCCACCAGCGCGTCGTGAATGAAGACGTACTGTTCCTGGCAAGGCAGGGGCAGGAGGGAATATTACTCAGGTTTTCCTTAGGTGCATCGAGGTCAGTGGTTCTCAACCTTCCTAATACAGTTCCTCATGTTGTGGTGACCCCCAACCATAAAATTATTTTCGTTGCTACTTCATAACTGTAATTTTGCTACTGTTATGAATCGTAATGTAAATATCTGATATGCAGGATGTATTTTCATTGTTACAAATTGAACATAATTAAAGCATAGTGATTAATCACAAAAACAATATGTAATTATGTATGTGTTTTCCGATGGTCTTAGGCGACCCCTGTGAAAGGGTCGTTCGACCCCCAAAGGGTCGAGACCCACAGGTTGAGAACCGCTGATCTAGGTATAAAAGCAGTATCTTCCATTGACAGACAGAAGGAGTTATACTGAGGGTGGAGAGAAACCCACAAAAGATTGCTTATCAGGCCCGGCAGGAAGGCAGGGGGAGGAAAAGAGGCCGTGGAGGGGGAACAGAGCTCTTCTCTTCCCTCACCTCTCCATTTCCTGTGGGAAGGAGGCAGGATGATTTGAGGAGGCACAGCAATGCCCTGTCTCTGCCCTGCCGTCAACCCAAGGCCCACTTCCGCATTCTGCATGAGGACTTCCATGACTTCTATCCCTCTGATGGGTCTTTCCTTCTGTCCATTCTAATTCTCCCTTTAGTGTAATTATTTATATGGTTTTTAAGAGTTATCTTCTTTTTTATGAATAGGACTCTTTTCTCTAGACCAGTGGTCTCCAACCTTTTTTTGGCCGTGCCCCACCTAAGCATCTCTTTGTCTCTGCCCTGCCGTCAACCCAAGGCCCACGTCCGCATTCTGCATGAGGACTTCCATGACCTCTATCCCTCTGATGGGTCTTCCCCTCTGTCCATTATAATTCTCCCTTTAGCCCGTCATATATAATTTAGTGTAATTATTTATACGGTTTTAAAGAGTTATCTCCTTTTTATGAATAGGACTCTTTTCTCTAGACCATTGGTCCCCAACCTTTTTTTTGGCCGTGCCCCACCTAAGCATCTCTAAAATCCTGATGCCCCGCCTGCCCCCCTCCTCCCCGTGACATATAATTCTTATTATTCAAAAAGTGAACTCCTATTCACATGCAGGAAGCGTCAAAGGCCATTCACTTGGTCTAAACAAACTTCCAAAGAACATGGCATCCATGAAAGAGAAAACTAAACAAACGAAAGGACAGTTGAAGTACTGAAGAAGAAATCACTAAGAAATTGTTAAAAAATAATAATACAAAGTGATATGAAAAAATAGCAGAGTTTCAAAACATATAATAGAGAACTGAAATGCATAAATATGTCACAAGATATATTTATATACTGTATATGAGGCCCCTAGAGTCATAAGAAATGCAAAAAATTCACTGTTAATAACTCATTCTTGAAAGCCCCCCCCCTTAAAAATCAAATTGCCCCCCTGTGGAGTGTGTGCCCCACACTGGGAACCACTGCTCTAGTCTTATGTGACTAGAATGTCAGTTCTTTTATGAAATGAAATTTGGTTTGGTTTAAAACCTGTTCTGTTTCCAATCGCTTTCAAGCTGCCATTAATAATTTTCAATTTACATTCCTTTTTATTTAGACATAGCGACAACCAACACAGATATGCAGACTTGTCCTGTGCCACAGATGTGTAAAGAATATGGGCCTAAAAATGGATAGAACTTGAGCATAATTCATGCTTTTTAAATATAAAAATGAATCCATTCGTTGACTATGTGGAGGAAAAACTTGAGGATTTTGCTAGCGGAAGATTCATTTTCTGAATCTCCTCTGTAATTGGTGTTACTTTAAAGATAGTTCCCATTTGGTCACAAAATAGACAAAATTTATCTGGCCCTTCCATGAATTATACGCAATTACCTCTTATGGGTTGAACTGTGTGTCCCCCCAAAAGCAGCCTTAACCCCCAGCACCTCAGAATGTGACCGTACTTGTAAACAGAATCATTGCACATGTAAATAATTAGACTGAGGCAGTGGCTAGTGTCCTTGTGAGAGGAAAATTGGGACATGGACACAGAGGGAAGAGGGCCGTTTGAAGACAGAGGCAGGGGTTGGACTTAGGCTGCTCCAACCCAGGAACACACATGCTACCAGAAGCTCAAAAAGATAATAAAGGTTTCAGAGGCAGCATGGCCCTGCCAACACCGCGATTTTGGACTTCCAGCTTCCAAAACGATGGGACAATCCGTATCTGTTGTTTAAACTGGTTTGTAGTACTTTCTATGGCAGCCCTGCCAGACTAACTCACCTGCTAATACAAACACTTGTCTATCCAGCGTTAGCATTTTAGTGATGTTTCCAACCCTTAGATAAATAAAAGAATCCCTTTTCTCATACCTCAGTTTGCACCAAATAGTTTCTTTGTGAACGGATGTGTTTTAAGAAGCCGAATATGTTGACTGTGCCTTCATGTTGAATTTGCTGCAACATACTGTCCAGCACAATATATGTGCCTGTTCTCCCAACGTGTAAAGAACATGGGCCTAAAAATGGATAGAACTTGAGCATAATTCATGCTTTTTAAATATAAAAATGAATCCATTCGTTGACTATGTGGAGGAAAAACTTGAGGATTTTGCTAGCGGAAGATTCATTTTCTGAATCTCCTCTGTAATTGGTGTTACTTTAAAGATAGTTCCCATTTGGTCACAAAATAGACAAAATTTATCTGGCCCTTCCATGAATTATACGCAATTACCTCTTATGGGTTGAACTGTGTGTCCCCCCAAAAGCAGCCTTAACCCCCAGCACCTCAGAATGTGACCGTACTTGTAAACAGAATCATTGCACATGTAAATAATTAGACTGAGGCAGTGGCTAGTGTCCTTGTGAGAGGAAAATTGGGACATGGACACAGAGGGAAAAGGGCCCTTTGAAGACAGAGACAGGGGTTGGACTTAGGCTGCTCCATCCCAGGAACACACGTGCTACCAGAAGCTTGAAAAGATAATAAAGGACCCCCCGCTAGAGGTTTCAGAGGCAGCATGGCCCTGCCAACACCGCGATTTTAGACTTCCAGCTTCCAAAACGATGGGACAATCCGTATCTGTTGTTTAAACCGGTTTGTAGTACTTTCTATGGCAGCCTTGCCAGACTAACTCGCCTGCTAATACAAACACTTGTCTATCCAGCGTTAGCGTTTTAGTGATGTTTCCAACCCTTAGATAAATAAAAGAATCCCTTTTCTCATACCTCAGTTTGCACCAAATAGTTTCTTTGTGAACGGATGTGTTTTAAGAAGCCGAATATGTTGACTGTGCCTTCATGTTGAATTTGCTGCAACATACTGTCCAGCACAATATATGTGCCTGTTCTCCCAACTCCAGCACTAAAGAAAACAAAAGATAAACTGTTTCAATGTCAAGCACAGAATAAATTGGAAGATAGGTCACAATGAGCTGTCTTGTAAATGAAAATAATTTCCTTCCTCGAGCAAACTAGCCACATAATAAATAATTAGCTATCCAAAATTGAAGTAGTTGGTAAGCATATGCTTCAAATGACAACGTTTCCATTAATTTTTTTTCCTACCAGTCAAATTGCAAAACAATCTATTTCTGTTGTAGATTTTTTTAAAAATATTTTTTTTATCGATTTCAGAGAGGAAGAGAGAGGGAGAGATAGATAGAAATATCAGTGATGAGAGAGAATCATTGATCATCTGCTTCCTGCATGCCCCACACTGGGGATCGGCCCACAACCCAGACATGTGCCCTTGACTGGAATTGAACCGGGGACCCTTCAGTCTGCAGGCTGACGCGCTATCCATTGAGCCGAATCAGCCAGGGCTCTGTTGTAGATTTTTTATTTTCAATAATTATATTTATTATTCATTTTATATTGCACAGTGAAAACAGAATTGAACGGACCCTTCAGTCTGCAGGCTGACGCGCTATCCATTGAGCCGAATCAGCCAGGGCTCTGTTGTAGATTTTTTATTTTCAATAATTATATTTATTATTCATTTTATATTGCACAGTGAAAACATTGTTTGTCAGAGCATAATAAATAGACAATTAATCTGAGAAAAATAAAAGCACCAGCGTCACCAGATTCTGAAAAGAAAAGGTCCTTGGGTCTGTATTGCCAGGGAGACATGTTTGTAAAGATTTCCGCATTAATGGGAAAAAGAATTTGATCCGGCTTGCAGCTGAAAAATATCATTTCAGCGAGAGCGTGAAGAATAAAGCTTAACTTCAGTCATTTCTAAAGGGTCATTATCTACTGACTTCTTCAAAGACTCTACTGAAGGGACAGAATTCACAGACTGGATTCCTTTCAGCGGCTCCAACAAGTGGAAAGTGCTAGAGAGGAAAATTGGCACCTGCCCTGCACAATACCCTGGTCCTTCTCCATTTGCTCAGAAACAATTCCTGACCTTCAGAGCTGTTTTTCTTGCATCTTCCTGTTTCCCTCAGCTTATCTTCAGGTGAACAGATAAAAACCTCAAGATAGGTCTCTCAAACTTTGTCTGAAGAGAACTCCTGAGATAGGTAATTAGAATATGTCAGATAAGCTGTAGAGCAAAGGAAAATACTTGCTTCTGTAAGAACACGGGCACTGCTTTGATGAAAACACTGCACACAGAAATGGATTTGATTTCTGTGGTCACAAAGCTTGGTGGAGAGTCCACACTCAGGAGGGGTTAACTGCTACTTTTATTTTAACTGAAAAATAGCACCTGAAACCTCCAATGTTGTTTCCTCTTTCTCTGTTATATCATTTTTTTTCCCCTATCATCAATCCAGGCTTGGAAATTAAACGACTTGGGCAAGGATGAATTGATGACACATTCAATAGGGTATATTAGGGAGAACTCAGGAAAATGAGAAAGGGTTTTAGAGTCCAAACTGTTTTAAAACAACTTAAAAGTATCCTGTCAGATTCCTCACACACCGTGTGCTATGTTTTCTCTAATGTAAGCCTGGCATAATAACTCTTCAACAGCCCAGCCAGTGTGGCGCAGTTGATTGAGCATTGCCCAGTGCACCAAAAGGTTGTCAGTTCCGTCCCCAGTCAGGGTACATACCTGTGTTGTAGCTACGATGCTAGTAGGGCACGTATGGGCAGCAACGTATAGATGTTTCTCTTTCACATCAATGTTTCTCTCTCTCTCCCCGCCTCTCTCTAAGCATGTCCTTGGGTGAGGATTAAAACAAAACAAAACAAAACAAAACAAACCCTCTGCAATAGATTGTTGCTTCTCAAGCATTTTTTATCTCATGCCATATTATAATCAATGTTTAAGGATAAAACATTGTTCCACCTGCCTCACATGGTTAATAAGTTGAAACCCAATTCAACAGTCAAATAGGATCCCTCTACAATAGATTGTTGCTTCTCAAGCATTTTTATCTCATGCCATATTGTAATCAATGTTTAAGGACAAAACATTGTTCCACCTGCCTCACATGATTAATAAGTTGAAACCCAATTCAACAGTCAAATAGGATATAATAAACATTGTAAAAATACCTGGTGCTTTGAAATATTCAGCAATCAAATTGGAGTCTGACATATTCATTACCTAGTGATCAATATTTATGAAAACCTGTATGTGATTTCATTCCCCTCATGAAACTGTTAGGGGCAAAATAGAATATTGGGGACTAGCCCTTGTGGACAAAAGGGGCCACATGCTAACCTGACAAGCTCAGGGAAGGCCTGCATGGTGGTCTTGCAAACTCTAAGACCTAAAGTAACCACAGGGATGGTCTGAAATTAAACTTTAACTAAAAGCAGTTTTGGTGGATAGTCACGTCATATGCCGGTGTCTTCCCTGACAAGGTCAATCTTTACCTGAACTGAGCCTATTGTCTTTTTGCATCTATGATAACATATCCTTGAAATGTCAGGGTATCTTTAATTTCCCTTTTTTTCTGGACCCCTCAGGGCACAACCAAATGCCCTGGGCGCCAGGACAGAGACCACAAGTTCCTTCACTATTATTGTTATCATGTTAATTGTTGCTGTTAGCTATCCTGCACCCACCTAAATAAAAGATGTGTCTATCATTTTACTTTTTATCCAATCCCAGAGGTTCCCCCCTTTGCTTTACCCTGCCTCCCTAATCTATCACCAATGGATTTCCTGTAGCCCACCTAGATCTCCTCCTTTGATTGTAATGTATAAAACGAGGTGAAGAACTGCCATTTTTCGGAGCATCATACCAATCCGTTGAGATTCTGCTTCCTGGCAATTGTCCACAGTTTGGCTCACATAAACTCACACAAATTCTTTACAGGTTTGAATGTTTTTACATTAACAATAAGGTTATGGGAAGTATTAACCATGATTGCCTCGGGTTGGTTTAAGAAAGGACATTCTGACCTGGCTGGGTGTTGTATGCACCTGGGACATGGGAGTCAACCTTGAAATGTGGTCCATTCTCATTCAAGAATGGAAAGATTAACAACCTTGCTGCCCAAACAATGGAGTCTCACCCCAGCCTGAATTGCGTACTTCCCCATACCTGTAATCCCTACTTCCCCATGTAATCTTTTTTCGTACCCTATTTAAGCAGTTGGCTTAGGGGGGCTGCAGAGCAGATTTTTGTGGATGACTTGCTGTTCTCCCATTCTGCCGGCTTATTGGAATAAACACTCATAGATGATTCAACCCTGTCTCCGCTGAATTGGCTCAAATAGTGACAGGCAGCCAGGACTCACTGGTTGTCCAGTTTCAAAACCACTTCAAGATTTCCTGGTCGTTAGCATAAGCAAGTCTGTGGGTTAGAGACTCACCTGCAGTGGACAACCACAGGCCCCACCGCGTAGCGCTTGGCCTGGGATGCCTTTCTCACGAAGGTCAGCACGGGCAGCGAGTACTCTGGCACTCCCATGTCGGGCCACTGCGTGTAGTGGTACTGCGTGACCACGCGCCCACTGGGCCTTCCTTTCTGGGAGCCCTGGAAAAGACCAGACAGCAATCAATCACAGGAATACACGCAAAACACATGGGGCTCTTAAGCAGCTTAGGGTTCACAGCTGGGTGTGGGCAGCCTGTAATGAAGCAAATGTGCACACTGTTGTTTGTGATGGTTGATCTTGAGAAGGCTAACCCCTATTTTGTAAAACTACTGTTTGGGATTCTCTGCTATTTTTTTAGACGGCCTCTTATTCTAAAAAAATAATAGCTTTGCTTTCTAGCCTGCTTTAGCCTGCTTGAATAATGAGGAAGATAAACTTAGCTGTCTGACCTTGTAGGCCAGAGACTAGATACGCCCATACTCTCAATGCCATGCCAGGTGTATTTTTAATTGGATAGAACTGTGTTGTTTTCAAGGCCACCAGCGAGATTACCACTAAGCACACATAGGGCTGACCCTTTAATAAAAAGGGAAGTTCTGCTTGTAGCTTGGCCCAGAATTTGAAAGGCATTTTTCTCTGAGCTGGCGCATAAAATTAAGTGTGACTCCAAACTCTCCGAGCATTGCTTGATTTATTCCGATTCTCTGTAACAATCTTATGTGTTGACTTGGCCAGGCTGTAGTGGCCTGTGGTTTAGGCGAACACCAAGTCATACCAGATGTTTCTGTCAAGATATTTTTAGATGTGATTGACATTTAAATCCGTAGACTTTGAGTAAAGCAGATTATGCTCCAAAATATGAGTGGGCCTCATGCAATTAGATGAAGGCCTGAAGAGTAGACTGAGGTTTTTGAGAGAGGAAGGAATTCTCCTCACGTCTGTAACACAGACACTGCCTGAATTTCCACCCTGGAGTCAGTCAATCTCAAGCTCAGTATCTCTCTTTCTGTCCTTTTCTCCCCCCCCCCCTCCTTCCCACCTTCCTCCTTCCCTCTCTCCCTTCCTACTTCCCTCCCTGATTACTACATCATTGTTCTGTTTTTCCCCTTCCCTTACTTTAAGCTCCACTATTTTTAGTTGGATGTGCAGTGATGAAAGGGGCAGGAATTTTTGTTTGTGCATCAAATCCACTGCAACCATCAGCACCATGTCCAATCTAGCTCCAAAGCCATGGCTGGCATTTAGAGACTTGGAAGAAACTTTGGGATTGAGGTGTAGCTATAGTAAGAACGCTTAATGCCTTTATTATACATTTTTACCTTATCTTCGTTATACCACCCGTTCACTTGCAAACGGGCCAGATGTGCTACTCAAATGAGAATGTCCATCATTTATGGACTCACCTTTTTTATCTTTGTGTTTCTCAGGGTAAAATTTCTCACAGTATAATAGGCAAGCATTTGAACACTCTTCTGAGTGACCAGAAAGTTCCCATACTCTTCACTACCATCCGCAGGCCAGTACTGGTCACATTTTCTCTGCAAAAGAGAAAGTAAAGATGCTTTTCCATATCCAATAAACCACGTAAGAGCAGTGCCTGAAATCTGTGAAGGTCTGAGACTGTGACAGGAATGGACTCTCACTCTTCTAAATATTTCTTTCCTTTCTAAGTGATTGCAGATTGGCTGAAGAGGAGACCAGGGAGAGATCAAAGAAGCAAAAGGGACTTGCAATTATCTGGTCCAAACTTCCCCCTTTCAGATGAGGAAAGTGTGGCCAGATGTATCTAGTCACTATAGGGCCAGCACTGGAATACAGCTCTTCTGAATTACAATCAATCTCACTCCACATTGCTGTTCAATGAGCCCCATTTATCTTCCTCAAACTATGAAGAATGCATTTCAATAGCAGATGACTGGATTAATAGTGAAACTTTTTGCCCTAAAATGTTATGTTTTCCTTGAGCTGTCATACTGGAAAGGAGGCCTGATGAGCTCTCCTACCTTTGCTGGTTGCTAAGGCTGACTCCATGAAAGCACTTTGAAGCGCCTCTAGTCATTACTTTGGGGATGCCATAAGGCAGTGGTTCTCAACCTTCCTAATGCCGCGACCCTTTAATACAGTTCCTCATGTTGTGGTGACCCCCAACCATAAAATTATTTTCGTTGCTACTTCATAACTGTAATTTTGCTACTGTTATGAATCATAATGTAAATATCTGATATGCAGGATGTATTTTCATTGTTACAAATTGAACATAATTAAAGCATAGTGATTAATCACAAAAACAATATGTAATTATATATGTGTTTTCCAATGGTCTTAGGCGACCCCTGTGAAAGGGCAGCAATGTAAGCTTTTGGTCTGGTGTAACCCTGAAGAAATAAATGAAAACATTTCTTACTAACTGATTTGCATGCCATTTTTAACCATCTAAGACTTACGTTTTTAGGTTAGCACATTTTTTTTTCTATAAAAGAAAACCATAAAAAAAATTAACATTAACCTGCAAAGCTGGATAAACTTAATAGTGCTAAAACACACAGCAACTCTCCTTTAGCTACATGTTTTTGTAGAAAAAGAGGGTGCACCATTCTGTGCACCTTTAATCCAAGTATATTTACTCTAAGTCTATAGACTTTGCTTAAAATCTGGTCCTTAACTGTGCTGCTTTGAAACGTGGTCCAGGCGTTGGGACTCGATTGTTTACAACAGTTAGGAAACCTCTGGTGTCTCCTTACCCTTTCCTTGGTGGAACTGAGCAACGCCAATGATTAATACTATGCTTCACTGAGAACCCATTGCTGGCCAAGATGCTCTACAAACATTGACCCTGATCCATAAGCGATCTGCAAAATGGAAGCATCATCCTCATTGGAAGATGAGGATGCTGGAGCTCAGAGGAATTAAGTAGCTTTCCAAGCTCCCACAGCTAGCCAGCGGCAGACCTGGATCCAAAATGAGTAGTTCTGACTCCCAACCCCATGTTTGATATGACATACTTATTGCCTCATCTGGAAGCAAGAAGTGGTTGCCTGCAACAAACCCACTGGATACTTATATTTGGTGCTCACTTCTTTGAATTCAGTGTTCCACGCAGCATCAAAACGAAGGCAGCGAGATTGAGAGCTCACTGTCAGGAGAATAACTGAGCTCCACTGACATTCCGTTGACCACAGTGAAAAACCAGTAAGTTAGTCAGGGGTCTGCAGCCCCTGAGGAGCTCTAACAGGCCCTACAAAGCTGGGTGTCCTGAGGGATGTCCGAGGTTATATTGATAACTGGTTAGTAGTAATCACTTTTAGCTAGTACCACCTTGGAAGTTTTTCAGTAAGGATTTATTGATCATCTGCTATCTACACAGCATTGTCAGGGGCTCTGGGACATGCAAAATAAGCACTGGTCCTGCCTCCCATATTGAAGGGATTATAAACCTCCCTAAATCTCTATCTATCTATCATCTATCTATCTATCCATCCATCCTACCTTGAGTATACATTCCCAGCCTGAATCCCTCACACATTTAGAAGATAAACCAAATATATGAGCTGGGCTGTTATTCAGTCTGAAATCTTTTAGACAGGGGAATTTCTCACCACTGATTTGTGTTTCTTATCATCGATCATATAACACGTATTAAATACTGGTACGTGTGTGGTGCAGTGGTATAATAACTTCTTACTCTAATGTAATTTCTATAACATTTCAGTTGAAGTATGCTTACATCAACATAATTGGCATTGATGTAATCAGTCAGTTTGCCGTCTTTTTCAGCAAGTTGTGCCAGCTTAACCCTACTATGGTCATCTGTAATAAAAAAAAATCTCATTATGGCATGGACTACTTTTCAGCATGAAGGTTCTTTATATTTACATAATAATTTGTCAAATATAATGAAAATCAATGCAATGTAATTTACTATAGGAGGCTTTGGGGGACTCCAGAGATGACAAAGATAAATATAAAAATAACAAGAGCTTCTGCCTTCAAGTTTTCTAATGCAGAAGGTGAGAATAGACATATGCACAGAAAGGAAGGCTGAGGTGTTGAAAGAGGTGCAAAGTAGTAGGGGGAGCATGAAGGAAGAACCTGTATTGGTTTGGGATGGTAAACATTTTGGTAGAGATTGAAACCTGAAGTTGACATCTTAGATTGGTGTCTAAAGGTGGATATTGGGCTGTGAACTGAGAAGAGCCACTGAAGGGAGAGAAGAGTGATGGAGGTCTCGGGAAGCTGAGGAAGGATGACTGTAATATGCTCTGAAGATGAGGCTGATGGAGGAAGAAACATAGAGAAGGAAGCACAAGGGACCTAGGAAGCGTCTGTGAATGGTTACAGCAAACAGCTCCCTCAAGGGAAGAACCTCAAAGAGGAACTCCTGCAAAGGGAGACAGGAGAAAGGTTGTCCAGCAACAGACACGGATCCTGCCCTGTCCATCAAGGGGGATGAAAGCTATGGTGACTTCCACATTGTGTACTGTGGTAATTTAAATATGTTGAAATGAAGTGTGTGGGATGAACTGCATTTCCACAGAGAGACTATATTGGGGGACCGACAGAATAAGAAATAAAAATGTTACAGGAAGAAAACATGGTAGTTTCACAGGGCAGACTATTCTTTTCAAGGGTAAAGAAGTGAGTACAGCCCTAACTGGTTTGGCTCAGTGGATAGAGCATCGGCCTGCAGACTGAAAGGTACCAGGTTCAATTCCAGTTAAGGGCATGTACCTTGGTTTCGGGCACATCCCCAGTAGGAGATGT
>NW_005370153.1:1151243-1191004 GCF_000412655.1 Myotis brandtii
CTCTATCCCTCTCCCTACCTCTCTGTAAAAAATCAATACAATATATTAAAAAAGAAAAAAAAGAAGTGAGTACAGACCAAACCGTGACAAGATTAAGAGATATTCAGCCATATTAATGCTTCTGTGACGACAGCTGCTCACACAGGTGAAGGGGTATAAGCAGAAATAATGTGCGGCAACGGAACGAGAGGTGTGAGGCAGGTTCACCAATTTTTGTATTTTTGTTCTAATAGATTTAGATGGATGTTACTGGCTAAATTTTCTAAGTTGTTTTTCTCCATCACTAAAGCAGGACTGTTAATTACCTATCTTACCAGATTGTTTCAGGGATTAAATGAAATAATGTTTTGTGTGTGTGTTTTGTTTTTTTATCCTCACCTGAGGATATTTTTCCATTACCAAACCATGACAAGATAGAGATATTCAGTGATATTAATGCTTCTGTGACAACAGCTGCTCACACAGGTGCAGGGATATAAGCAGAAATGATGTATGGCAATGGAATGAGCGGTGAGAGGCCAGGTTCACCAATTTTTGTATTTTTGTTCTAATATATTTTGATGGATGTTACTGGCTAAATTTTCGGAGTTGTTTTTCTCCATCTCTAAAGCAGGACTGTTAATTACCTATCTTGCCAAATTGTTTCAGGAATTAAACAAAATAATGTTGTGTGTGTGTGTGTGTGTGTGTGTGTGTGTAATTCTCACCTGAGGATATTTTTCCATTGAAAGGGAGAGGGAAAGACAGAAATATATCAATGTGAGAGAAACACATTGATTGGTTGCTTCCTGCACACGCCCCAACCCGGCCCTGGGCCTGGGAGAAGTCTGCAACCAAGGTGCGTGCTGGAAGAGAGAGGGAAAGACAGAAATATCGATGTGAGAGAAACACATCGATTGGTTGCTTCCTGCACACGCCCCTACCAGGGCCTGGGCCTGGGAGGAGTTTGCAACCGAGGTACGTGCCCTTGAATGGAATCGAACCCGGGACTCTTCAGTTCACAGGCTGACAATCTATCCATCCAAACCGGCTCAGGCTAAACAAAATGATGTTTTTACAGTGCCAGGCACATAGCCCCAACCCGGCCCTGGGCCTGGGAGAAGTCTGCAACCAAGGTGCGTGCCCTTGAACAGAATCGAACTCGAGACTCTTCAGTCCACAGGCTGACACTCTATCCATCCAAACCGGCTCATGCTAAACAAAATGATGTTTTTACAGTGCCAGGCACATAGGAGTTGTTCAACAAATGTTAATCTCCATCTTCTTCTTAGTTACCTGTTGGATATTTTCTATTTAGCTGGTAGAGGGAATAGTTTAACAACTTCACCCTCTCCAAGAAACAGCTGAGTTTTTTGTGCAGCCAGACAGTTGCTTCAGTTGAGGAAGACAACAATGTAGGGGAACCTTCTACTAAAAAAAAATAAACATTGGTGTAAGCCCCCTGGAAAGACAGGCAGCATCTATGCAAACTATTTAGAAAAAATGTAATAACGAAAGGGAGGAGAGTGCAGTTTCATTGGCCTCTGAAAGCTAGACTGGAACCAGTATTTAAATAACCAGGCTCGTAATACCATGTTCATAGGGGTCTAGGGGAGCACACGGAATATGTAAGGAAGATGTAAGTAGAGATTCAGGAAGGGGGATGAAGATGGATTGCAAGAGATGGAGGGGAGGGAATACAGAAGGAAATCAGAGGGAAGAGATATAAACAAGAGGTGATATATATAAATGTTGCATCTTTATGTTGTACAGCTAAAACTAATACAATGTTGTATATGTCAATTATACTTCAATTAAAAAAAACACACAGAAGATGGTAATTTCATAGAAAAAAAAAGGTAAATTTGCATTAAGGAAAAGAGCGATTGAGAAGAAAAAGAGAAACACAGCTAAGAAAATAAAGGGAAAGAAGGAATCCAACTAACCCTTTATAAGACCCCAAGAGGAATGGCAAGAGAGGGAGGAAAGAGTGGAAGGAAAAATAAAGTCCAAAGAAAATATGACTTGGTTAATAAATTCACATAATAGTAAATAGATCTCAAATGCAAATAGGACCATGGAATATAAATAATGACAGAAACCATAAGAACAGATTTATAGTCAATGGGACCTGAAGAAAGAACTGGATTAAAATGAGTTTGTTTTATTTAAAAGAAACAGGGAACTGGGGGGCGGGAAGGGATTAACCAAAGAACTTATATGCATATATGCACAGCCCATGGACACAGACAATAGTGCCGTGAAGGCCTGGGGAGGGGAAGAGGTAGGGAGGGGGGTCACTGGGGGCGAAAAGGGAACAATTGTAATACTTTCAACAATAAAGGTAAATTTAAAAAAATAAAAGAAACAGATGTCACTAATGGCAAAATGCATTTAAACTGGAGTGATACAATGCGCTGTATTATCTAACACAGCGGTTCTCAACCGGTGGTTCGCGACCCCTTTGGCGGTCGAAAGACCCTTTCACAGGGGTCGCCTGAGATCATCCTGCATATCAGATATTTACATTACGATTCATAACAGTAGCAACATTACAGTTATGAAGTAGCAACAAAAATAATTTTATGGTTGGGTCACAACATGAGGAACTGTATTTAAAGGGCCAGAAGGTTGAGAACCACTGATAACACATGTGTTATTCCCTGACATAAAGGCTTTGTAACAGTGACCACAGGTCTGCTGAGAAGACTTGAGGACATTGTTTAAGGGCATAGCAATGACAATGGTAGCCAAGCCAGAGCTGAGTGAAGGACATACTTACAGGCAACGATATTTACGTAGCGGTTCTTGTGCTTGTTGTCTGGGTGATTGGAGCTGTCTGCTGTGATACCTAAGTCAACAGTACAGCTCTGCACTTCCTGTAAAGAAATCGTACGTGCAACATTTTCACACGTGTCCTTTCAGACAAAGGGCCTTAAAATATAATGAAGACAAAACAAACAAAATAGTCTAGCCAAAAAATTTTTAGCATGTTACAACTATTTCTTGGCTAAGAGAAAATGCAGTGAAATAATGCCTTACCTGGTAAAACTCTTTCAGTGTCTAATGAGGGAATGAATGCCAAAAAAGTAAAGAAATCAAATTCCACAGCACACGACAAATGAGAAAAAAAAGTGTTCATATTAGGTTTACAATGGAAAACTATGATCATGCAATAAATACATTTGTCAAATACAAAACAGAATGTTTCAAACAGTTACATGCAAATCAAAATTTCTGACAATTTGGAACTTTAAAATTATGTGAAAGGAAAAATTAACATTTTTAAAAAGGACAGTGGTAAAATAATATGATGGTTTTTTAAAAATTCAGATGAGAAAGCCATCTATTTGATGACACATTTTGTCATATTAGGTAGATTTGCTAATATCCAAATATAATGCTATTTGATCACTGTAGCACTATTTGAAACTGTGAATTAGTGATACATATTTTTGTTTGAGTAATTTTAAAGAATAAAACACTTCCTATTAGGTGGTTTGAAATAGATTTAGGGTTACAAAATATTAAAAATCTCCAAAAACTTTTTATCATATATTCTAGGTCATTTTGAAACAAAAATTTAGATAGCATTACTTTCTATACACTGACCTCTTTTTAATTTAATCTTCAATGGGTATAGAAAATTACTTCTGGCAATTATCTTTAAAAATGAGCTAAAATATTTTTCAGAGATATTTTCTAACTATATTAGTTTGGAATTAATAATTATTTAATATTAAAATAATGACATGAAAGCCTTACACTTTTTTGAGAAAGTATATAACCCAAATATGAACCTGATTAATCACAAATGGCCCAGCCTCTCTCCAAGTAAGCTTTTAATGTCTCTTTTGCAGCAAGTCATTCTGACTCCAGAGTTAAAAACAATCTAATATTTAAAAGGTATAGCATTATTAGTTACTAAGCTAATTATTAAGTTAATGAAAAGTTTTCTTTCTTGAATCAAACTGTGAGTTAAAAGCAGTGGAATTAAAAAACACATTCTGAGGTTATTAATTTCATTATTACAAATAGCATAGTAATATTCAAAATGATTTTATAGTTGTGAAAGCGATAAATTTGCTTTTGCCCATATGCTATCAGCAAATTTATTATAAATTGTTTATTTTTCCTGATGGTTTTTAACATTCAGAAAATCAGACCTATCCTTGGCACATTCTCCCACTTTCAATTGCGATTTTGTTTGAGGTGAGCCTGGAAGTTTCTATGAGTTAAAATTGAACCACTCAGTAACCTCTGTTAAATAAGAACAATTAATTTGACATTTTAAATATGTAATTCTTTATATTATTCCGCTTTACTTAGTCATTATCTCACACTGATTTCTTATTCAAAGTCGCTATGGCTTAGGTTTTTTTTAAGATTTGGTGAATTGCCTATTTTAAATTTAATGAAACTACATCACTTTTCATTTCTATTTCTTTTGATTTCGTAAAGCTTTCTCATCTGTGGCATCTTCCTTCCCTAAATGCACCTTGGTTGGCGTGACTCCTGGGAAGCAGTTGCTGGGTGCAATGGAGAGAGCGGCACACCCTCTGATCAGGAGCAGAGCTGAAAGTGCTTTAAAGAGGGAGGTCCTCAGCCCGGCAGGCGTGGCTCAGTGGTTGAGCGCTGACCTATGAACTAGGAGGCCGGTTCTATTCCTGGTCAGGGCACATGCCCGGGTTGTGGGCTGGATCCCCAGTGTGGGGTATCCAGGAGGCAGCCGGTCAATGATTATCTCTCACCATTAATGTCTCTCTCTCTCTCTCTCTCTCTCTCTCTTTCTCTCTCCCCCCATCCTTTCCTCTCTCAAATCAATAAAAATTTATATTAAAAAAAAAAGGTCCTTAGAGCACTTGGATATTCAGGAGGGAGACAGAAAAGCCACATAATGCTTCCTGATTCTGGAATGGAAAGGACATGAACTTTAAAATCACAGACCTAGGTTTGAATCCCAGCCCTGCTATTTTAGTTATTAATTCACTTCTATGGAAACTGATTTCATCATCAATGTAAATAAAAGCAAATAACTTCTAGAGTTGGGTGAAAGCTGAATGTAGAGTCACCTAGTACAATAAGTGACCCTATTTTGAAAAATCTGTAAACTGATAGTTCAATGGGCCATGATAAATTCACAGCAAATTTATCTGCCTCATCTACCTAAGAGTATTTTAAGGGATATTACTAGAAAAATTTTCATTGATTGTAAATTTTAAATGCTTTTTAGAAATGTACATTTTTTTTTTGAGAAATTGGGATGTTCCTTTGTATAATATTTATTCTACCTGTATAATAAGTGCTTCTGCATTTACAGTGCTGTGATATTTATAATTAACCATTTGTATATGCTTTGGCTGAGAAGCATGAAATTTAGTCATTTAGGGTAATTTATGTAATTTAGAAAATTAAAAGGAATCAGTGTTACTAATGCCTATTACTTTTAAAAAGAATGCTAGAGTTCTTTATTTTATGTGCCAGTATTAACTATGTTTTTAAAAATGTTTCCACTAGCATGACATGGCTTTTTAAAATGGAAAACCAATTTTCTAAATTATATGATAACCATACCACATCTCCTAAACACATATATAGAACTAATATTCTCACCAGAAGTGAAAATGGTTTCAATGTCATTAGGTCAAAAAATAGTCTACTGCTGAATCGTTTAAATTTGCTATTTTCCATATTACTTAACATAGACGTAGTAAAATCATACCTCGAATTCTTCAGTAAACCCACTACTTGCATGTAAGTCTGCAACATGCTTTGGAAAGTGCTTTATTGGAATTGCTCCAACATCATCTAAGTGAATAAAAAAAAATGAGGTTGGAAAGGATAATTCAACTTATATGAATGTGCTCCCATTATAAAGATTTATTAGGTGGCTTCTTCTAAAACAACTTCAAAATTCAATTATTCTTATAACCCCAATGAAACATTTAGCAACAATTACCAATTTTCTCTATATTTACTATCAATCATAATCTACATTTTAGAATTCTGATTAGATCAAGAATCTCTTTTCCTTTTATATTCCAAAGAGAAAAGAGTTCATTTTCAATGTTAAATTATAAATGCCACCAAAGCCTCACTTTTTATCAGTGAACTGCAACTCTTTATGGCTAACTTTCTTTAACATGAATAGGAGTTGCATGTAAATTCTAGGGAAAAATGCAGAAACAATATACTTTCAATTTTATCATGGACATGATATATAGTGCAATTTCAGTTTTTAAAAAATTGTATAGCTCAATGTCTTACAGTTAAATAGTAAGATTTTTTTTACAGTTGAAAACATTTTTCCTTTATTTTATATGTAATAGAGAAGACTTATATGCAGACTGTTCATTAAAAATGATGTCAAAAATCTTTGGGACTTTTAATCTTTAGTATTTCAAGAATTTTAACTTGAAAATATGCTATGGAAACAAACTCATCGTATCTGTGAGTTAATTGTGAAGAGGCCAATTTATTTCAACTGGCTCTATTTTTATTCCTGGAAAGACTTTCTTAGATTAAACATATTACTAGTACACAGCATGCAATTTCACAAGTGATTTCTCTGACAAGGAAACATCAAACACATTTCACTAGAAACAGTTATTTACATCAACAGCTGTTCAAGCATCCAGGCCATTTAATATTTTTAAGCCTCAATTACCAAGAATTGGTTGGTTAAAAAAAATTAGGATCCATCTGTTCTCTCTCTTAGATGAGTATACCTGAATACTAACATTGAATTAGCCAGTTAAGCTTAAGAAACTCTAGACAAAGGTGTAATTCCACCTTCACACCTACTGGAGGATCTTGCCTGCAAGTAGCTTTTATAAGCAGATAAGGAAACAGAAATAATTTGTCATATCAAAATTGTTGGTTCTTTACTAAAGGTCCTTCAAATCCACTGACGCTATCCTGTACAGGTAACCTCTTCGCACAAGCAAACTGACTACTTTTTATTTACAATTATGTTATTTTGCTAATTTCTTTTATGAATTGGTCTGCAAGTGAGACCCAAATATCTTTTCATTTTCTGATTTTATATGAAAATGCACACATTTGGGTGATCAGGAGTGCATTTTTGAGAGCTGAGCAGGGAAAAAAGAGGAGATGCCCTTGATCACTATTTTGAGAAGCAGAACAGGGATTTTGGCTTTCCTGAACAAGATCCTGATTTTGGATTTATTTTTTATATTGTTAATGATAACCTATGCTGGACTTTGGATAATATTATGGCTAATGTGCATACCCAGGCTAACAGGATATGTAGAAGAGGTAAGTTTGAAAGTGAAGGGAATCAAAATGCAATAGATAACAGAACTGAAAGTCTCAAATCCCTTATATGTTCATGAGAAATGGTGCTATCCTAACATAAATACACAGTAGTTTAATACAAAGAGTTAAATAGAAATAAGACAGTAGCGGATTAAAGACACAGAGTTGATAAAAGAGGAAAAACAGCCAAAGATGACTGACTCCTATGCTTGTTAAAAGTTACAAAGAAAATGCTTCTCTTTTTCCCCTCTATTTTTTAAATCATGAGATTTCAGAAGGTAATATCAGGTAGAACTTGTGTCTTTAGCAGTAATATATGTAGTACTAGAAAATTTAAGAAGAGGCTTCTGTAAAATGGCCACGTGGGTGAATTTTTCCTTTTGTTTTCCCTGATTTGGTGACTGTCCATGGCCTTATCTCACCTTCTATCTGTGCTTCCTCCATAGGCCACACATTTCTAGACAATTCCTTTTTTGTTCTCTCTTTCATGCTGAGAGGTTGTACAATGGTAATAAAATAAGTGTCTGGGAATGTAGTCATAGTGTGAACTCTAGGGTCAATGGGTGTCTTAAATGACACTGGCTGATTCTTGCATAGTGTTAATCAGGCAAGCTCTGATAAAAATAGTTGACTTTTTTTCTAACATAGTTAAGAAACCTTTTCCCACATAAATGCAGATGATCAGAAAGAACTAAAGATTCTCCTCATTTTTTAAAAAAATATATTTTATTGATTTTTTACAGAGAGGAAGGGAGAGGGATAGAGAGTTAGAAACATCGATGAGAAAGAAACATCAATCAGCTGCCTCCTGCACACTCCCCACTGGGGATGTGCCCGCAACCAAGCTACAAGCCCTTGAGTGGAATCGAACCTGGAACCCTTGAGTCCGCAGGCCGATGCTCTATCCACTGAGCCAAACTGGTTAGGGCAAGATTCTCCTCATTTTTGTTATTTTGTCCTATCCACCCCATTGCATTGGTTTAGTCCATTTTTGTTGTTTAGGTTTCCACTAAAGAAGCTGAAAGGACCCAAACTCAGCATTATTCTTAACTAATGTTATTGCTATAAGTGCTTATGTTCTTTAACATAGTACATATGAACAATTATAAGCTATTTTCCCACATCCTGTGTATGGTTAAGAATGTTCAAAATTTCTGAGAACAAGTTATACAACTGGATGCCTGATACATGATGTAATACATATTTTGGGCAACACAGATGTTTACTAAAGTATATTATAGGCATTTGCAAAGTACAATAAGGACAACCCTTCCAGCATTTTGCTTTTCATTCAACACCAACCAGCTACTCACAGTCATGCGTTAAGCTATTACCTGAAACTGGAAAGACAGGTGTTGGAGGTGTGGATATTACTCTGGGGGAAGTACTGTCCTCCAAGTAAAAGTGTGCAGTCTGGAAACATTTCCTGGAAGGGAAAGAAAGCAATTTAAACTACCAGCTGCCTCAGAGAATGAGACGATTTCTGAGCTGCTTAAAAGTCATGACAGAAATCTTCAGAAACAAAACATAAGGGGAAATCTGTATCAATTTTTATAAAACACAAAGTATTGGAGCGATTTATGGCCTCCAAATTTATCTCAGTTTTATGTCCCAGATGCAGAAGAGCAAGTGGATGTCAGACTTGCTGAAAGCAGAGATGGTATTTGAAGTTGTAGCTGAAGTGGTAGCTTTGCGGAGGTAGAATGTCTTAACATCCTAGTTACTCTTCCACTGTTTCTACCTTGGACAGGACCGCAGTGGAAAAGAGCCTGTCCAAAGCTATTTTCACTCAACATTTCAGTGACCAGGCCCGTCCGAGCCCATTCAGCCACTAGCAAAAGGTAGCAAGCTATGATTGTGTGGGAACAAAATTCCACAGTGGTAACATTTTGATGAAAAAAGAAGTCAGCTTTATACTGTGTGATAATGCACTGATGACAGAACAAAGTGAGGAAATAATGAGCATGTAACCAAAAACAGGGGTGATTTTCTTCCCAACAGATGCTAGCCTTGTTGATGGGGGTTTTGAGAATAAACATATTTGGAATCAACGATAACTATAACCTACAATGTCACCTGCATCTATTTCCATTCAGATAATAAGAGTAACATCTGGTAAGAGCACACTACAAACTACTGAGAAGAGCAAAGAACCAACTGCTGCTATAAATGAATGCAAAACATGCTTAATTTAAAAATTTAGATAATTAAAACTGCTAATGACACTCTTTGATGTGGGTCATTTAATTTATTTGAAGTATTATTCATGAGTGGTTAAGTTTATTTTGAATAAATGCCAATCTCATTTTCCATTTAAAAGCTTCAAGCTACAAGATATTTATCCTAATAAACTCTAACATAACATTTGTTCTTCCATGACACACCTACATTTTTTTTAGTTTTTTAAAAATATATTTTATTGATTTTTTACAAAGAGGAAGGGAGAGAGATAGAAACATCGATGAGAGAGAAACATCGATCAGCTGCCTCCTGCACACCTCCTACTGGGGATGTGCCCGCTACCAAGGTACATGCCCTTGAATCGAACCTGGGACCTTTCAGTTCGCAGGCCAATGCTCTATCCACTGAGCCAAACCGGTTAGGGCCATACCTACTGATTTTTTCAGCAATCAGTCCTCTGCATAAATTCTTCAATGGCTTCCCAATAGAATGGTTTTCAATTATTTCAGGAAAGACTAAAGACTCTTCATGATTTGGTCCCTTACCTACTTCAACTCTCTCATCTCCTTTAACTCCTTCCCTTACCCAATGGGCTCTAGTCCTCATGGCTCCTCTCTTTCTCCCTGGAGGAGGCCCTGTTAGTACCATCTCAAGCTTGGCTCTTGCTGTTCCCTCTGGCCACCTTCTTCTTCCCCATCGGTTTTGCATCGGTGCAAAAGCCACTTCCTCTGAGAGTCCTTCTTTGACCATGCTAGCTAAAAACACCAGCCTAGCCCACCAAGTTACTATTCTCTGCCCTTTGTTTGCTTTGTGGCACTTAGCACTGCGTGATACCTTATTTATGTATCTGTTCATTGGTCTTATCTGTTTTTAGCTGGTCCCCCCTCATCAGAATGTAAGTCCCACTAAGGCAAAGTACTTTGTCTTAATCAGTGCAGTGTCAGTCCTCAGTGCTAAGAACAGCTCTGGCATGTGTAGGTGCCCTCAGATATTTGTTCAATGAATTCACTGCTATCAGTATGAGTCACATAACATTATATAGTTTATTTGTAACCTTCATGTCACAAGAAAAAAAATTCAAAAGCAACGATGTGCATAGCAAAACCTAGCCCTCTGCTGCAATGCTATAAGTCTTTGATAATGAAACCTGTGAGAACATAGATAATGGAGAGAACACAAGAATGGCTTCAAAAGCAAACAGATGGTGCAAGAGGAAGATGAGTGGATGTAGAATCAAATGACAAAGGGATCCTGTTCACATCTGGAAAGTGGAGTAGATATGGCAGATCAATGAAGAATGGAGAGATGAGGGACAGCCTATATAGTAAAAGCCTAATATGCTAAGTGTCTGACTGTTCGTTCAACTGTTCGACCAGTTGCTATGATGTGCACTGACCACCAGGGAGCAGACGCTCTGACCTGTAAGTTAGCTTGCTGCTGGGGCCTGGCCGATCGGGACTTGGCGAGACAGGCTGGACACGCCCTAGAGCCCTCCCACAGTCCCTCCCCAGCCCTGATTGTGCACTGGTGGGGTCCCTTGGCCTTGCCTGCACCCTATCGCAATCCAGGACCCCACGGGGGATGTAGGAGAGCTGGTTTCAGCCTGATCCCCACAGGTCAGGCCGAGGGATCCCAGCGGTGCACGAATCTATGCACCAGGCCTCTAGTAGGTCTCATGATAAAGCAACCATCCCCTAGCCCTAGCTGGATAGCTCAGTTGGTTAGAAGATTTCCCAGATACACCAAGGTTTTGGGCTCGATCCCTGGTCAGGGCACAAATAAGGAGCAACCAATGAATGTGTAAAAAAGTGGAACAACAAATTGATGTTTCTCTCTCTCAAATCAACCAACCAATCAATCAATCAATAAAGAAACCATCCTATTGATATACCACATTTGAATAGAATTGAAAGCAGACTGGAGCAGAAACCACAGGGAAAATTTGGCTTATCTTTGCAACCACAGATGTAGCATATTCTGAAACTGGGTTAGATACTTGCTTTTAAGATCACAGAGTACAATCTCTTTCATTCCTCTAAAATAAGGTTACACAAGCAGGTAAAAGGGTTTGTATTCACTTTTCAATGAATCTTAAAGCTATAAAATGCATGAAGAGACAGTGCAATATAGCAGCTGATACAAGAATCTCTTCTACAGCATCTTTGACACATAAAGAAGGCCCAGTCTGAATGCCTTCAGTAACAAGGAGCTCACTTCTTTTTGTCATCTTTAGTTGCTAGCTATTTTTTTTCTCATACTACTTCAAAGCTCATTCCCTTCTAAGTGCCTCCAAATGGTACCAAAGGGGAGGCCTTCCTGTCCCACTGTTGTGCCTCTGACTGTTGAAATTGTTCTTGTATCAACCCAAAACTCAGTCTCTCTATTCCTTTAACACACTGGCTCTAGTTCTGTATGTTACAGATTTTCAGATTATGGTACCCAGTATCTTACAATATGTATACCCTATCTACCTATGGTCCTCACCTTTTTTGACATTTCTACTCTAATAATACTAACAAGTTACAGATCATTGAACATGCCCTTTTCTGTCCTAACTCAGTATTTCTCCTCCCAGCTTTAAACATTGTTCTCCTTCTGATCAAATGCCTCTCTTACTGATATGCCAGGCAAGCGCTGTCCTCCTTCAAGACCACTCAGTGGCATCTTCCCCGGGAAAGCATCCTCTCGCTGTCTGAGCAGACTCTAGCACTCAGTTACTCTGTTCCCACTGCACCCAACACAAACTTCCATTCACAATACCTTTACTTGATTTAAAAAATATGCTTAATTAATCCTGACCTTCACCTCACTGGACATTATTCTCCATTATTTTATTTTAAATTCTCTCCTTAATTGGTGGTTAGAGTAATTATTTTGCAATATATTTATTTTGTGCCATGCCATATATATTTAAAGATGGGAATTATGTAGACTCAACTCTTTCTTTTTTTAAAATTGATTTCAGAGAGGAAGGAAAGGGAGAGATAGAAACATCAATGATGAGAGAGAATCATTGATTGGCTGCCTCCTGCACGCCCCCCCACTGGGGATTGAGCCCGAAACCCAGGCATGAGACCTTGACTGGAATCAAACCCAGGACCCTTCAGTCTGCAGGCCGATGCTCTATCCACTGAGCCAAACCAGCTAGGGCTAGACTCAACTCTTAATACAGTGCCTGGAGTACAACAGGTGTTAAACGTTGAATGATTAGATGGATTTCCAGGAGCAAGTAAATCCACCAATCATAAATCAGTTTATAGCTGCATTCTAAAGTCTCTTATCTACCCAAGCCCCAAATGGGATAACTTAAAAATCTCAAAGCATTTGGGAGGGAGAGGTGGAGTATATAGCTAGAGAAAGATGAATGCATGGATGGATGAATGGATGGACAAATAGAAAAAGCTTGTCTCTGAGAAAATGGGAAGAAGATAGCATCTCATAAAATAGAAAAGATAAATTAAAACACATTGGTACTGACGTTTAACATGTTGCTAATGTTCACTGTAGTATCTGGGTAAATACCAGCTCTACTTTTTTTTTTTAGCAAAAGAACCTTGTAAGTAGGAAAATCATACCAAAATCTTGTAAGTGGGAAATATTAAAATAGTGCAGGATAAATTCTGGATGAAGGGCATTTGCGTATTGCTACTAGGTAATCTTACCTAGGAAGAGACATTCTACTTAAAAGGCAGCATGGTACTGGGAGGCCTCTATTCTGGGGTGGTAGCTCCCCTCAATGGCCTACAAACTTAAACTTAAGATGAAGAGAGAATTCGAAATGCTTTTCTTCCCACTCCCACCAGCCAAAACAATGTGTCTATGGCAAGTTCTTTTCTATACTGCTTTTAATGAATGCTGTTTTGTTGAATATAACTGGTGTTTTGTGTTTTTTTTTTTTGAAAATTCTAACTACTAAAAAAGCTCTAAAAAAATTTACCCCTTGTCTTTTTAAAAAGAACTTTTTGACTATCTTCCTTATCAAAGTAATTTTGCATCTTTGAAATTTACAACTTGGCTTATGTAAATTATACCTTAAAACATCTGGAAAATAATTTCAAGGCATATTATTTAATGTATGACAAGCCTCACTATCTATAGTCCATCTGTTCTGTATAAGCAATGACTGTCTTCACGTCTATGTGCTAAGTGTTGATCACTATGGCTCCTGCTAATTATCACTCAGCCATGATGAAAAAGTGATGACTGTTTTAAACTTGCAGACATAGGCCCTATCAATCAACGTTAATATGATTATTCAATTTACACCTTTTCATCACAGTAAGTATTTAGAATTAAAAACTCAACATTTGTAATTATTATTACATTTTTTAGATCCTTATACAAATAGGAAACAATATCCATTCCTCATGCTGTATTCATGACGGAAACCCGAAAGGGCTGACTGAAATCTATATGGTAATCTAGTGAAACTTCCCTGCAAATGGAAAAAAGAGAAAATTAATTCTTAGGTGGGTGAGTGAGGTGCCCAAGGCCATAAAACAAATGCCAGGATGAACTGGGAAAGGGACCCAGACTTTATCACCTCTAATTTATTCTGTCTTCCTGCTACAACATCTTTTCTCTCAAGGTTTGCATAAAACATAGGGGACCACCTTGAGTTAGGTAAATTAGACAAAAGAGAGGATTTATCTTAACACTTTGAGGTTATATTTTTCTCCTAAAAACTAGGCTAGAAAAAATGTTTAAATATGTAAACTTGGAAACACAAAAAAGGGCCATATTGCCATTAGGACTCTTGTTGGTATGATTTAAAAATATATTTTTATTGATTTCAGAGAGGAAGGGAGAGGGAGAGAGAGAGAGAAATATCAACGATGAGAGAGAATTATTGATTGGTTGACTCCTGCATGCCCCCTACTGGGGATCGAGCCTGAAACCCAGGCATGTGCCCTGACAGGGATTTGAACCGTGACCTCCTGGTTCATAGGTCGATGCTCAACCACTGAGCCACGCCAGCTGGGCTGGTATGATTTTTAACCTTTCCACAGGCTGCCGTTTCCAGGAAGGCCTAAAATGTTTCCAAATTGACTAGTGGAATCATATTGTTCACAAATGCATCTACATTGAAATTTGGGTAATTGACACAAACTTTGAAGAATGTACTAACACTGGCATTTTGTAATTTAGCAAATGATAACCCTATCATATTATTGATCTAAAAGATGACATTTCAAAGAGATTTAACTTCACATGGATGTGAGTAGAACAGATATGTCAAGTTTTGAAATGGGTAAGTAAAAATAGCAAATCTTATCAAAACATTTGATAGTTAGATATGAAATATACACATAAAGCCCAGCTGTTTTTGCTCAGTGGATAGAGCGTCAGCCTGCGGACTGAAGGGTCCCAGGTTCGATTCTGGTCAAGGGCACATGACCAGGTTGCAGGCTTGATCCCTGGTAGGAGGCATGCAGGAGGCAGCCAATCAATGATTCTCTATTATCACTGATGCTTCTATCTTCCTGTCCCTTACTCTCTCTGAAATCAATAAATATATTTAAAACCAAACAAAACACATAAAACCATCAGAGTGCAAATGCACTCTGTATTCAAGGTATATCTCATGTTATTTGTGAGGAAAAGAGAAACATCTTATTGGTGAAAGTAAAATTAATATTGTCCAACTTGTAATTTCATGTTTTTTCCTTGCATGATACAGATGGAATGACCCATTATTAATAGAAGATAAAAAACACTCCAAAATTTAATTTTCCATGAAATATCAAATCATATTGAAATAAGAGTAATTTTCAAATTTGTAGAAAATAAACTTAAAATATTAAGTAAGAGATTAGAAGACTCATAATAATTATTTCAATCTTATAACGATAAACTATCTGACATCTTTATTGGAACTTTGTTCTAGCACTATTTACTATGAAGTAGAATTAGGTCCTGCTTTCCATCTTATTTTAAATTTGTTTAACTCCAATTCCCAATAAGTTCAAAAATTAGTTTGGCAGGGGAAATAGATTAGATATAAACAAGTCATTTAAATAAACACGATATCAATGTTGGTAAGAAGGGAGAAAAGCAATATGAATTCTTGTTGATCAAACTTGTATGAATTCTGTACTGTGATCTCGGGACTCTGCAGAGCATGGGCTCTTCTGGAAAAAGAGTCATTGGCAACTGCAGAACTTACTGAAGAAAGCAGCTTTGTTTGCATCATGTTATGGACAAAATAGGCACCTAACCCATGTACAATAACAGAAGCATGATCGGTTCTCCACAGTCTGCAGTCTACTCTGTTCTGAAAGGAAATCACGTATGAAATACAGTTGGCCTTGAAAACAATCTACAGTAGCCAACCAATGTCATGCAACCACATGCTCCAGGGATGGCTCTCAGATACTCAGCTCATCCTGCTTCCGGTCTTGCCTCCTGCCTGCAATGCCCTTCTCCTTTATCTTTATTTCCACCTTCTTCTTTTCTTTATTTTTTTTTTACAAAGCCTTGTGTGGGCTTTCTAAAATTTTTTTATTAACATATTTTTATTGATTTCAGAGAGGAAAGGAGAGATAGAAATATCGATAAGAGAGAATCACTGATAGGCTGCCTCCTGTATGCCCCACATGTGCCCTGACCAGGAATCAGACCGTGACCTCCTGGTTCATAGGTCAACGCTCAACCACTGAGCCATGCCAGCCAGGCCTATCTCCACCTTCTGAATCCCATCCAGCTCGAGCACTACATTACGTTTGCCTGCCATTTCTGGCCTGTGAAGATCCTTTGTTCTCTTTTAGCTTTAGCTCTTTAGCTCTTTTAGACCATTTTAGCTTTACAGATATCAGCTGCCATGCAAGCACTTTTATAATATTTTATGTATTTTCATGGAGAATTACTTCTCAATGAGCATAAATTTCTTGACAGAAGTGACTGTCATTCATTCATTTAAAAATATTCTCCCATAGTTGTTACCTTAGGTATGTGGAAAATAGTCAATATTTTTGAAGTAGTAAATATTTTTGAATAAAATGAGAATGTATTTTGGGATAACACATAAAGAATGGTAATATGGATTTATAGCAAAATGTAAACAAAAAGGAGTTAATTATAGATCTTCTGAACAAAATGCTCTTTGAAAACAGAATTAGAAAGTACTAAGCTATGCCCTTTACTTAGTTTACAGATATGATTCTCTTTATCATTATGAAGTTCTTGTTTACTAACAGAAAATCATAACAGCTATACTGACTTACATTGTGTCCATGTTAAACTCACCAATTTGCTTTGTGTTCATCTTGCTATAGGATGGGAAGCTTATGATGGGTACAATTTTCCCTGTCTTTTAAAGATTTTAGTAGGTTATTGGTGGGAATGAAGCTAAATTTCATCCTCAAGGCAAATTATAATATATTTTCAAATCCCATGGGTCTTTATATGGTCATTAATTTTATTTTCTAATTAAATTCATATTTTAATTACTTGAATTTTACTTTTATATATGGGGTATTATTTTTTTTTAGTATGCAGTTGATATGCATCTTGTACAAAATCCAATAATTAAAAAACTACTTTTTACTATATCAAAAATTATGTATTCTTAAATATAATTTTAAAAATTATAACAGTGGGAGCATTGAAGCTGAGAAGCTTTTAATCATGTTAAATGTTATGATAAGGTTTGAATGTTAAATATGAAAGTATAACTGTAAAAGTACTGCATTATAATAACTTAATACAAAGGTCCTCCATTTTACCTTTCATTGTTTGATTGAAGTATGAATAATAATCAAATTTTTCATTATTCTGACTCTGGATTCAAAAATTAATCTCATTCACAGTACCTGGATAAGTTAATGGTAGCTCTCAAGTAAAAATTTGAATGTGCTTGGACAAACTTTCAGGTAAAAAACAGGCAAAAATCTGAGCTTTATGAAATACATTTCCAAAGAAAACACTCAACTTACCTCCAATAGATGAGAATACCCACAAGAACCACTAGACAGATAAAAGTCAGGGCTGACACGATCACAAGGGGTATAACTGCCTTCTTTTCGGATTCCAACCCCTCGGCTAGACCAATACGAGACTCATGGCTACTATTACTGGCCTCTGTAGTCGGAGAAAATGAAGAGAGTTGATATTTAAATTTAAAGGAAAGTTACAACATTTTCAATCAAATAATTGCAATTTTCAATCATAAACAATTGCAAATAATTTCTTACCTTTAAAATTTTGACTCTATGATGCAAAGAATGTTTATGATTATAAGCCAATTTAAGTAAACCAAAATCTAAAAAGAAGGCAGGCAATCAGACCTGAAGAACTATAATATCCTAACAGAGATTGGCTCCCAGGTAGGGGAGCTATGGCAGAGTGAGCATAATACTGCCTTGAGAAGATTGTTAACAGGAAAATGGAAGTATTAAAATAAGAAGGCTATATAGCTTTGAAATAAAACAATCAGGAAAACAATGCTACTTACTGAATCACCATATAAAATCTTGATTTTCCAAAATTAATTTTAAAAGAATCATTTTTAATCCTGCAATTCGGTAAATAATTAGGAGCAGTTAATCATTTCATTCAAAGAGAATCTTAGGACAACCGTTCTTACATTAAGATAAGTCTTAATGAAGATAACAACAATTTAAAATTTAAATGCAGGATGCTTTAAAAATGTTATTTTGAATATCCTTCTTACCAAATGTTTCTCTATCAAAAATAAAAATACTACTGCACATGAATGCAAGGACTACATAGATCTAAGAAATTCCTTTCAAATATGCAAATGTAAATTATGAAAAAGGTTAAATTCTCTCCTTGGGTTCATTTTAAAAGGTGACAAGTGAGTATTTTTGTGAGCAAGCAGGTGTGTCATTGTTCTAGCACTTTCAAAATCACTGCCACTGGCGCTGTCCTTCCAAGTTGTTACAGGCGGTTCAGAACCCAGGGGGTCAGTGGCCAGGCACCATCATCCCTTCTGCTCTGAGGTGTGTGCAGTGGGAGACAAAGGCGCCTGAGCAGAACTGTTCTACCACAATGACATGCTGACAGCACCACCTGTCTGCCCGGAGGAGTTTAGAAAGAACTACATTTACTTTCTCCAGGAGAGTCTCCATTGCTTCCTACACAAATGGCACATCTGATGCTGTTCCACTAAGTACTTTACCATTAGTGACATGAGACAAAGGCATTCAATGGAAATGGAAATATTTTGAGAGTGATATACATTCATAAGCAAAATATAGCTAATGCAGAGAACTTAAGATGTAAAATGATAGCTTCCTTCTGTAACTGGATGATGCAAAAAGGGCCAAAATTTTAATCTACTCACACAGATCCAAGGCATAGAAATGATACTCAAATTTCCCAAAATGTTTGTTCTTACAATTTATAAATGCATTTTCTAAAAAAAAAAAAAATAAATAAAAATAGTGGAATTCAAGGATGTGCCTAAAAATCATAAAATGGAAAAGTGGAAATATTGTAAGTCAACTGACACTTGCGCTGTAGTTAATATTCTGTGAGAGAAGCCCACGTTTACTTTCTACTTCGTTAACCATGTGCTCTGGCAGTTACGTATATGGCGAGGCTCATTTAGAAAATGAATTAATCTGATGATGAATCCTTGACAATATCTCTATGAAATTTACAAAAGCACCTTATTTTATTGTCTTTACATTTTTTTTCTGTTGTAACTATCATGGTCTAAATGGAAAATCTGTGGGTAATAAATTAAACCACCATTTAGCAAAGTTCCTGGTACCCAGTAATTACAAAGGGTGGTTAATACTATCTGTGTCTGTTATTCTCAAAGTGCAGTCTTTAGTGGCATTGGATCCCCTGAAATTTGTTAAAAATGCAAATTTGGGGCCTACCCCTACATTTACTGAAACTCAGTAGTGCCCTGGCCGGGTAGCTCAGTTGGTTAGAGCGTCGTCCTGATATGCCAAGGTTGCAGGTTCAGTCTCCAATCAGGGCATAAAAGAGTCAACCTGGAGAGCACTCTGCTAAGCGAAATAAGCCAGTCGGAGAAAGATAAGTACCACCTGATCTCACTCATTTGTGGTATATATTGAACAATGTAAACTGATGGACAAAATAGATCCAGAGACATAGAAGCAGCGAACAGACCATCAAACCTCAGAGGGAAGGCAGGGGAAAGTGGGAGGGGGGTGGTAAGAGATCAACCAAAGGACTTGCATGCATATAAGCATAACCAATGGACACAGACAATAGGGGGGTGAGGGCCTGTGCTGGGGGGCAGGAGCAGGCTGGGAGAGGTCAATGGGGGAGAAAGGAGACATATGTAATATTTTCAACAATAAAGAATTAAAAAAGACCCACAAATAACCAGTGAGGGGAGGGGGGAGAAGAATCAACCAATGAATGCGTAAATAAGTGGAACAAGTCAATGATTTGCTCTCTCTCTCTCTGAAAATTAATAATAATAAAAAAGACACTGTGGGTAAGGCCCTGAAATCTGTGTTTAACAAGTCCTCCAGGTGATTCTGGTTCACATTAAAGTTTGAGAACCAATGATGTACATTAATCACATACAAAGTGAGCTTATATAATTACACAGGTCTTCAATGACTACAAATATTCATAACAATATGCGTATAAACATATATAGATACATACATCTCATTTATATATATGCATGTGCAACATATATGAGATATGTATGATCATATATGTGCTATATAAGATACATAACACATAAAATGCATAACAAATTACCATATATACCATACACACTATGTATACACACTATCCATACACATGTGCACAAATATAGTCTTGTATACAAACTTTCTCTTAAGTTTTCTGAGAGGTCTGATTTTAAATAAAACCTTTAATTGAGGAGTTAGAATTATAAATCCATAATAATTAATTACATATTATGAAACCTAGGTATTTTGTTCAAGGTGGGATGCTACAGGACAATGCACACAATCAACTGATTGCATTGCATATTATAATGACAACTAGTTGTATTGGTTTTTATATTCATTAGTTGAAACTAAAATATTAATTTTGATATAAGCTCAGTTGTATATATAACTTACCTAAATGATAAGGCAAGAATCTACTGATAGACAATTAGAAAATAAAAAAACTAAGATTAATATTTTAAAGTACCTTTTCAGAATAAAACATTATAATTCTGGCATTACAAACTAAGCATTATATACATATTTTATTATCTACAATCTTGAAAGCCTAGTCCTAAGACATAGACACCAATAACTCAGGTTTTCAGTCTCAGTTTTGTATTAACTCCCTAACTGACCTGGGTCAGATAACCCAATATCTCTGGGTCTAGGTTTATGCAGTCATAAACTGCAGATATTAATATCTGGCTTACCTATATTATTTTGAAGAACATGTCTTATAAGTTATTCTACCTTTAAAGATACATAATCAAATTATAATTTTCAGAATTAGTCTATAGGCATTTGACAAAGAGGCATATTCACTTATTTGATAAGACATACTATGTATTATTTTTTTTTACAGATATAGGTTTAAAAACAAGCCATAATTTCCCTAATCTTGTTTTACTTTATTTACTTCATTAATTGTTATTTGATGATGTTGGATGCTATATTCATGTTGTTTTCTCCTCATCAGTGGGAAAACATACTCTTAATAATTTGATAAATCTAGTAAGATTTATTGAAGAGAAATTGCTAAATTTTAGTCAATAATTCTAGGTTTGGTATTTCCCTATATATATTGTCTTTCCATAAAAGCATAATCTAGCAAGAATGTCTCAATGATGTCACTGCCCAGAAAGACAGAAAAATAGATTGATTCCTGATATTTTCCTCTAAAATGTATCTGATAAACATTTTAAAAATGTACTATAATTGGAGCCATAGCATCGGAGATATATATGGTGACCTATGGGTTCATTATTTATTCTCACATAGAGTTTAAGTTTTTAAATTGGAATGCAATGTTAAATAGCATCAAGTCAGAATACTTAGACAACTTCTCTATCAAAATGTACAAACTTTTAATTGCTGCTGTACTGAAAGAACAGCATACAATTGAAGGGAATACAAATAATGAAAGAGAAAAAATGTCCCAAGGGATTAGTGTCTATGTTCTGGATTATAAATATCCACTTTTATGCAATAATACTGAAAGATGTTACTCTAGCCTGTCTTTTAATTTACTGTTAGATTTAAATATGTTCATTGTTAATTTAAAAAATGTTTTAAAATTTAATAAAAGCAAATTATAAAATTCTTATGATCAATTCAATAAAATTATCTAGTATTCTGTGTGGTTAATGGTATTGAATTTCCCTTTTTTCTCACTGGCATTTGAAGCAAACATGCTGTAAATAATCTGCTCTAAGAAACATCTGGCCAATAAACTAATTTGCATAAAATCCATTAATAAATGAAATGCATCTCTACAGAAAGTGTTCTAACATTTTACATCTTGTCATACAAAACCTATACATACACTGCATATTAATGCCCATTATTTAACTTCTTAGAAAGGTGTATAACAAGTACAAAGTAGACTGTGCTTTGTTAGTTTACACTGCCCTCTTTAGGCAACATTAAGATAATCAAACAAAGACAATTTTAAAAAATTAAAACCTTGTTTTTTTAAAAAAAGCTTATCATTCACTCTCAAAAGTTAGCAATAGGACTTTTTTATAAAGCTCCCCAAGCTGATGTGGTGCAAATTATGTAACTCCTTTTCATGGGGCAGGTCAGAAAAAGGTGCTTATATCATATTACTCTCAGAACTTAAAATTCATTTTTGAATTCAATAGAACTCATTTACACCTTATTTTAGAACATGAGTAAATAGGAAAATTAAAATCATCTAAAAATAGCAACACTTTAAGCTATCATTTAAAAAGCAGTATAGTAAAAATATATTATGCACACATAATTGCTCCCACATACAAGAGGCATCCTGTAGAACATGAAAAACTGACAATAAATAAAAGTCACTTTCTCTCTATTGCAGAGAATTAAAGACCAAAACAAACAAAACAGAAACAGACTCAGATTCAGAGAACAAACTGTGATGGCTGCTGGGAGTTGGGGTGGGGAAATGGGGCAATGACTGAAAAAGGTGAAGGGGAACAGGAGGGACAACTTCCAGTTATAAAATACATAAGGCCCAGGGATGTAGTGTACAGCATAGGAAATAGAGTCCATAATAGCATAATAATTTTGCACTGTGACAGATGGTTAATAGGCTTGTCATGGTGAACACATCATAAGGTATATAAATGTTGAATCCCTATGTTGTACACCTAAAACTAATACAACATGGTATGCCAACAATATTTTCATAAAAAGCAAAAAAAAAAAAAAACCCACCCACATAGTGAGTATTCATTTGAGGTAATGAATAAAATCATCCTCTAAAAACAGTAAATTGATTTGAAGTTTTGGTTAAAAACCGATGCATCATTTTACCAACTTTCTATGTTTTCATGATTTTTCTATTTTTTGAGGAAGAAAACCCCCAGCCTCAGACCCTATCCCTTTGATGCACCACTAACCTGCCTCTGAAATGCTGACCACTTCTGAGTGCCCGCTAGCAACAGTCAGTGCTGAGGTCTGTGGGGATCCAGGAGTTATTTCTGAGTCACCTGCTTCCAGGACCCCAGCCACAGCGCTTTCATTAACATCTGGAAAACTGAACGCTGTGGCGGTCTCGTTCTCATTAAGACTACCTGAGACACTTTGCCCTGATCCGCTCTCTTCGTCCCCTGTAAGAACTGCCCATGCTGTAGACGCCGGGGGGAAAGGAAGCAGGGCATTGGCAGTCTGAAAGTCACTGTCCTGTTTCCCATCACCGTGCTTTTGGGAGAGCACATTTGTTGATGGTGATTTATTAGGACTTCTGTCCATATAAGTCTGACTTTCTGAGGTCACAACTGTGACTTTACTTTCTTCTCCAGACTTCTCAGACAGGGAGTATGGTATTGGGTTATTCTGATCCACAAGACTGTTTTCCTTGGGGTCTGAACCATTCATCACCTTTTCCTGGGATTCTCTATAGAAGGAGCAGGACATACACTTATTTACAGCTAAGCCATCTCTCTCTCTGTCGTCGTCATCATCATCATCATCATCATCACCACCACCACCCACTAACTCAGCATCAGATCTGGCACTGTGAGTCAGCTCGGAAATTGTTTTAGAAGGAAACAGCAACTTGGTTGTGGCAACAGAACCATCTTTGTTGGGAAAAGCGGCTGGAATAGAAACATACGCATTCCCGAGAGGGACAGAATGATCAGCAGTTAAAAGTGTATCAGAAACTACTGCTGGAATACCAGCCAATACCTCCTCAGTAATGGAACCCTTGGTGGAGGTGAAGGCTTCATCAGGATATACAAACTCATTTAAAAGTGTATTGGGAGGTACATCCATCGATAAAACAGGAGTAGCAAATGCCTGCCTTCCTTTCGGGGGAAAGGCATGGTTAAGCTCCAAACGGGCAGTTTGGAAGAACCTATCATTACTAAACAATGAAGGTACCACTTGCTGGGAACTTTCGCTTTTAAGCAAGACTGGTTCAACATCTTTCTTACTTGCATAAGAAATGGTTACACTTTGAAGTGAGGCAGCAGGCATATTAGAAGCAGGTGATACACCAAAAACTGGCACAGATGTGGAGTGTAGCATGCTTTCACTTGAAGCAGAACTGGATGCCATGGGATGCAATATTGTAGGAATAATGTGCTCAACCCTGGGGGATGCAGCCAATATTGGATCTCTAGGCACAGCCGAAAGAGCAGTTTTAAGCAACGTGTCAACATCAGAAGCCTGAAAGGAAGGTTGCAGCGATACTTCGGGGTTAAAAGAAGCGGAGGCCTCGTAAAATAAGAGTTGAGTCGAAGGAGAAAACGTTTCGCTAGAAGCGGGGTCAGAGGGCGCTGGCTCTGAGTCTGCGCTAAGCACAGGTGTAAGAGAAGGATCGCCGGCTGCTTGAGATACGGCATGTGTAGGTTGAACTGAAAAGTTATTTTCTGGAGGTTGACTAATCTCATGATCAAAAACCTTAGTGGTAGTATAAGCAAGAGAGCCTGGAGGTATGCCCTTTGTGTTAGAAATGGAAACAGGGGACTCTTGTAAAGATGCATTCAACTTATTTACATTACTGTACAGGCCGGGCGTGACTGTGCCTTCAGGACGGGAACCCATCTCAGTGAAAGGAGACATGTGCAGTTCAGTCTGATTTCCATCTCCTACATCCCTTTGAGAGAGCGGCTTATCACCATCATCACCAAGCACAGATACCGTATATGTAAATTCAGCGACAGAAACAGGCGGAGAAATGTTAAGGGCTGTCAGACCATCTGGGTCAGGGGAAAGCCACTCACTATCAGAGGAGGCTCCAGACCACTCCCCATCACCAGAGAGGCCGTGAGTGGGCTGCAGCCACGGGGCGGTGGGGGGTATTAACGAGGGCTGCTGCATGGGTGTGTGGCTAGGACCGCTAAGGAAGGAACCCCGAGAAGACACACCGACAGAATCATGCACAGGGACTGCAGAACCATAAGAAACAGTGAAGAGGTGTCGGGAGGCCTCGTCATGAGACAAGGCCGAGGAAGGTTCGGGCCCCGAAGAACGTGCATGCATGGTGACATCACCGCTGGCTGGCTCAGCTGGAGGAGACAGGCGCGTTTTATGAAGGACACCAGCGTCACTACCACCGAATTCCAACGTCTCTGAAGCAGCATGAGGCGTGGCCTGATGTGCCATCACAGGAGAGGACTGGGCCAGGCTGGGCGCTAACAGGACATCGCCCCCGGCCACTGGCAGAGAAGCATGCAGGGACCCCTGGGCACGCTCCCCAGCGGAGGTCACTGGTGGGAGGATCTGAGAAGCCGTGTACAGATGGCGAAACCATTCACTACTGAAGGAAGCAGAGGAAAATGGAAGCAAAGGTGCACCATCAGAGGAAGACAGGATGGAGTCAAATGACACAGGGACACTGGGAGACACAGGCGTCGCATGCAAGGCCGGATCACTACTCGAAGCGGCAGGGGGAGTGTCGAGGACCGGATGGCCAAGCAACACAGGGGTGACTAGAGGAAAGGCGCCACTACTGGAGGGAGGCTGAAGAGGTGTCTCACCATTGTACACGGGCTGCGTGGTCTGCGAATAGACCACGTTGACAGTGGGCACCAAGTCCCGTTTCCCAGAGGACGGAGTAAAAGCGCGAGGTGTTACCTCGGTGGGGAAGAAGGCAAAGGAAGAAGAAGGTGGCATTTCCATATCTGTGACCGAGGGGCCCTGGGGCACCCATGGGCCTGGAGAAGAGGACTCGGCTGTCTTCTCAGATGCGTCCACATGTCTCTCGGTGGGATGAGTCGGGAGAAGGCCCTCGCCACCTGATCCAACATCGGGCTGTGTCCTCCCGTCTGTGGGGCCAGGAAACCACACACTTCCCTCCCCGGAAGGGTCTTTGAGGGATTCTTCTGAACCCGATGATGCTGACTCTTCGGAAACATTTCTCGTGGGTGCTGGGATAAGGACATCATAGGTGATGGCCTCTGGGTTTTCTGAAGAAAATTCATACCCGTGGGCTATGTTCTCGGAGGTGAATGGCACAGCAGCAGTGGTGGGACTGGAGCCTGAAGAATCATCGGCTCCCGGGTCGAGCTTGACACTGGTGAGTAAACTCTCTTCGTCACTGAGATCAGTAGATACCTCTTGAGATTCCATTACAGAAGCTGTGCTTAGAGATTCCACAGTCCAAGACACGTTCCTCTGTGGAAATCTGAGAACAGTTTTAGAGGCTGAAGTGCCTTCCAGAGTGAGAAGTGGAGGTTTGGTCACAGTCCGTGATGTCAAAGAAACATCTTTTTCTGGGGCTAATGCAGTGACTGGTCGGGAAGTGGGATCTAGAGACGTGTTGGGAATATCACCCTTTCCAGAGAAGTCCCCTCCTCGTGCTGGGGACCGGTTAGTCTTGGCCTCGTTGAATTTAGTCCCTATGCGATGGTAGTTTGTTGTGGTAGAACTCTGGGGTTCCTTTCTCCTTATTTGGTTTGTGGCACTGTCTCTACCAGGATTCACAGGCGTGTCTTCTTCCTCTTCTTCCTCCTTTGAAAAGCAAACAAGACTTAGTGGAACATAAGGAAATAAGAGAACAGCTACATCTCAATAATATCTTATACTGCAGTATACTGGTAATCTTCATTCGTGGGATCTTGGGGACTTCCCATAAAGCACCATTCCAGAGAAGGCCTTCTCATCTCAAGGCACACAAAAACTAATTGCTAAAATTCTGCTGCCCACCAAAAAATATATTATATTTTTTCCTATCTGCCAAAACAATGAGGTATAATTTTATTTTATTCACACCAGATGGTTATTGTGTTGGCTGTTGTCATTTTTTTTCAAATATGTTTTTTCTTTTTTATTCAGAGAGAGGAAGGGAGAGCGAGAGAAGGATAGAAACATCAGTGATGAGAATCATTGATCGGCTGCCTTCTGCCCGCCCCCTACTGGAGATTGAGTGGCAACCTGGGCATGTGCCCTGACCGGGAATCAAACAGTGACCTCCTGGTTCATAGGTTGATGCTCAACCACTGAGCCACACCAGCCGGGATGTTGCCATTTTTTAATTTGACAATCTAAGGCAGCGTTTCTCAACCCGTGGGTCGCGAACAATGAAAATACATCCCGCATATCAGATATTTACATTATGATTCATAACAGTAGCAAAATTACAGTTATGAAGTAGCAACGAAAATAATTTTATGGTTGGGGGTCACCACAACATGAGGAACTGCAGAGGAAGACAGGATGGAGTCAAATGACACAGGGACACTGGGAGACACAGGCGTCGCATGCAAGGCCGGATCACTACTCGAAGCGGCAGGGGGAGTGTCGAGGACCGGATGGCCAAGCAACACAGGGGTGACTAGAGGAAAGGCGCCACTACTGGAGGGAGGCTGAAGAGGTGTCTCACCATTGTACACGGGCTGCGTGGTCTGCGAATAGACCACGTTGACAGTGGGCACCAAGTCCCGTTTCCCAGAGGACGGAGTAAAAGCGCGAGGTGTTACCTCGGTGGGGAAGAAGGCAAAGGAAGAAGAAGGTGGCATTTCCATATCTGTGACCGAGGGGCCCTGGGGCACCCATGGGCCTGGAGAAGAGGACTCGGCTGTCTTCTCAGATGCGTCCACATGTCTCTCGGTGGGATGAGTCGGGAGAAGTCCCTCGCCACCTGATCCAACATCGGGCTGTGTCCTCCCGTCTGTGGGGCCAGGAAACCACACACTTCCCTCCCCGGAAGGGTCTTTGAGGGATTCTTCTGAACCCGATGATGCTGACTCTTCGGAAACATTTCTCGTGGGTGCTGGGATAAGGACATCATAGGTGATGGCCTCTGGGTTTTCTGAAGAAAATTCATACCCGTGGGCTATGTTCTCGGAGGTGAATGGCACAGCAGCAGTGGTGGGACTGGAGCCTGAAGAATCATCGGCTCCCGGGTCGAGCTTGACACTGGTGAGTAAACTCTCTTCGTCACTGAGATCAGTAGATACCTCTTGAGATTCCATTACAGAAGCTGTGCTTAGAGATTCCACAGTCCAAGACACGTTCCTCTGTGGAAATCTGAGAACAGTTTTAGAGGCTGAAGTGCCTTCCAGAGTGAGAAGTGGAGGTTTGGTCACAGTCCGTGATGTCAAAGAAACATCTTTTTCTGGGGCTAATGCAGTGACTGGTCGGGAAGTGGGATCTAGAGACGTGTTGGGAATATCACCCTTTCCAGAGAAGTCCCCTCCTCGTGCTGGGGACCGGTTAGTCTTGGCCTCGTTGAATTTAGTCCCTATGCGATGGTAGTTTGTTGTGGTAGAACTCTGGGGTTCCTTTCTCCTTATTTGGTTTGTGGCACTGTCTCTACCAGGATTCACAGGCGTGTCTTCTTCCTCTTCTTCCTCCTTTGAAAAGCAAACAAGACTTAGTGGAACATAAGGAAATAAGAGAACAGCTACATCTCAATAATATCTTATACTGCAGTATACTGGTAATCTTCATTCGTGGGATCTTGGGGACTTCCCATAAAGCACCATTCCAGAGAAGGCCTTCTCATCTCAAGGCACACAAAAACTAATAGCTAAAATTCTGCTGCCCACCAAAAAATATATTATATTTTTTCCTATCTGCCAAAACAATGAGGTATAATTTTATTTTATTCACACCAGATGGTTATTGTGTTGGCTGTTGTCATTTTTTTTCAAATATGTTTTTTCTTTTTTATTCAGAGAGAGGAAGGGAGAGCGAGAGAAGGATAGAAACATCAGTGATGAGAATCATTGATCGGCTGCCTTCTGCCCGCCCCCTACTGGAGATTGAGTGGCAACCTGGGCATGTGCCCTGACCGGGAATCAAACAGTGACCTCCTGGTTCATAGGTTGATGCTCAACCACTGAGCCACACCAGCCGGGATGTTGCCATTTTTTAATTTGACAATCTAAGGCAGCGTTTCTCAACCCGTGGGTCGCGAACAATGAAAATACATCCCGCATATCAGATATTTACATTATGATTCATAACAGTAGCAAAATTACAGTTATGAAGTAGCAACGAAAATAATTTTATGGTTGGGGGTCACCACAACATGAGGAACTGTATTAAAGGGTGGCAGCATTAGGAAGGTTGAGAACCACTGAAGGGAAAAGAGGTCAGTGCCTCTAATTAAACAGTCAGGTATCGCATGTTTCAAAGTGTTCCAGCACATGGGTTGAAAATCGCTGCTCTATCCTATAACCTTTATCATCCACCCTCTAGAGCAGTGGTTCTCAACCTTCTGGCCCTTTAAATACAGTTCCTCATGTTGTGACCCAACCATAAAATTATTTTCGTTGCTACTTTATAACTGTAATGTTGCTACTGTTATGAATCGTAATGTAAATATCTGATATGCAGGATGGTCTTAGGCGACCCCTGTGAAAGGGTCGTTCGCCCTCCAAATGGGTCGAGACCCACAGGTTGAGAATTGCTGCTCTAGAGAGAGTAATTAAATTTAATGAAAACATCCTATTTATGACTGCCTTTATTTTAATGCTATGTAATGAAGTAATTAAATTAATAGATACCACATCTTTGAAAGGAAGACACATTGTAGTTACTGGGAGTGTTATTTAACATAGTATGTATTATTTTTTGTTTCTCTGTTCAGTACATCTGACAACAAACTAAATAGGAATTAGCTTTTTGTAATATGAAATGTCAATGAAACAACTTATTTCAAAGACCAAAGTAGTTGCACATTCAGCATATTTCATTGTATATATTAAGAATAAATCATAATTTTTAAGACCTCATAATAGAAAGAAGTTTTTTTTTTTTTCATTTTGTTTGAAATACTTTCCACTTAAGACTTAGGCAGACATTTTAGAGACAGCTTGTCAAAATACATTTCTAGTACTAGTTAGTTATTTTGTGTTTCCTTTGGAAACACCATTCAGGTGACCCAGCCTTTCATGACCACTTAGTCACTATAATGACCCAGGAACAATCTAGCGAGAGGTCAACCAAGACCCATAATTTCTGGTTTTGATTTGCCTTTTTAAAAAACCTATTCATGCCGAAACCGGTTTGGCTCAGTGGATAGAGCGTCGGCCTGCGGACTGAAGGGTCCCAGGTTCGATTCCGGTCAAGGGCATGTACCTGGGTTGTTTGTACAGAAAGTAAAGCAATGTTATTGTGGGATTTGATAGAAATTGTTAGATCATATAGAGAATATAGATGTTGTCTTTTGGGAACTTTGGTTGAGAAGGGAGGAGACAGTGGAATAATAACTAGAAGTTAATTAGAGAGGGTGGAGTTGGTAGGTCCCTGTTTTGGTTTTTAGTGTTAGGAGGAGGTACGTGTTTGTCTATGGCTTCTATTTTCCCCGTAAACAGTAAGGTCATCTGCTGTGAATGAGGGGTGAGGAGAGGAAAACAGGTTTGAATAGAGCAGAAAAAAGTTTGACAGTCTTGGCAGAGGATAAGAACATGGAGTGATACAGAAACTAGGCACAAATCCAGATTTGCAAAAATGAGGAAGAGTTGAGAAAATCCATGTTGTTAAACTTAACACTGATCCTCAGCAAAACTTTCAATCAGATTATAAAACAAATGGGTAAGAACTTCTAGGGAAAGCAGAGATATCTGGCACCAACAAATTTTCCCCGAGAGTGAGTCAAGGCAATCTCTTCTCATTTCCTTTTTTATGAGGTGTTGGGGCTTGTAAATTAAGTGAGTATTTTATTCAGGAAAATTACTTGGTGAAAGCACTTGGGTTGTCCTTATGAACAAGATATTAAACAATGCAAAATTTCATGAAGAAATACTGACCACTAGTGAGGCAATTTGTCTAGGCCCGTGGTCGGCAAACCGCAGCTTGCGAGCCACATGCAGCTCTTTGGCCCCTTGAGTGTGGCTCTTCCACAAAATACCGGCTCTTTCACAAAATACTGACTTCTGCGCATGGGCCACGAAGTTTCAATCGCACTGTACGTGCGCGCCCACATGTTGTATTTTGTGGAAGAGCCACACTCAAGGGGCCAAAGAGCTGCATGTGGCTCGCAAGCTGCGGTTTGCCGACCACGGGCCTAGACAAATTGCCTCACTAGTGGTCAGTATTTCTTCATGTAATTTTGCATTGTTTAATATCTTGTTCATAAGGACAACCCAAGTGCTTTCACCAAATAATTTTCCTGAATAAAATACTCACTTAATTTACAAGCCCCAACACCTCATAAAAAAGGAAATGAGAAGAGATTGCCTTGACTCACTCTCGGGGAAAATTTGTTGGTGCCAGATATCTCTGCTTTCCCTAGAAGTTCTTACCCATTTGTTTTATAATCTGATTGAAAGTTTTGCTGAGGATCAGTGTTAAGTTTAACTACATGGATTTTCTCAACTCTTCCTCATTTTTGCAAATCTGGATTTGTGCCTAGTTTCTGTATCACTCCATGTTCTTATCCTCTGCCAAGACTGTCAAACTTTTTTCTGCTCTATTCAAACCTGTTTTCCTCTCCTCACCCCTCATTCACAGCAGATGACCTTACTGTTTACGGGGAAAATAGAAGCCATAGACAAACACGTACCTCCTCCTAACACTAAAAACCAAAACAGGGACCTACCAACTCCACCCTCTCTAATTAACTTCTAGTTATTATTCCACTGTCTCCTCCCTTCTCAACCAAAGTTCCCAAAAGACAACATCTATATTCTCTATATGATCTAACAATTTCTATCAAATCCCACAATAACATTGCTTTACTTTCTGTGCTTATACAAACACTTTATTATCTTCCTTCCATAAGCTTTATAGATTTCTATGAAATTTTTCTTAAAACATAATGCTACACACCTTCTTCTTCTGTTAAATCTGGAAAAATTACTATATGTGCGTAGATACACACTTCCCTTCTATTTTTCTCTTTTCTAGCAGATTTTAGACTTTATGAAGTTCAGATACCTCCCAGAATCTGATGAAGGTGATGGATCATTTATTAATCCTACCCATCAAATCTTGCAAATCTCTATGAGGCCATACTGCCTTTTGTCAGCATTTGAAGGAGAATATGTAAGTCATGCTCTACGATTATACATATGTGAAACTACGAATATTTTAATGGGTACTTCTTCCTATAATTTCTTATGGAGTTATTGTGAATCTCTCTTCCACTATGGTTTTGATCTGTGCCACGCCGGCTATCCTTCACAACTTCCATTTTTCAAAAATCATTGGAAAGCCTGGATTATGCTGGAGATGCTTTGTCTTTCAAAGTCATACAATTCTATTTAAAGAGGATCTGAGAAACATCCCCAAACTATTCATTTCCATATTCAAGCTTAAACCCGCTACAAATACATTCCAGATATTCGCCAATCTCTATCATTCATGCCTGCATGCATCAATGAAAGTGGACAGTGTTATGGACTGAATGTTTGTGCCCACCCCCTCCCAACTCATCTGGTGAAATTCTACCCTCCCAATGTGATGGCATTAGGAGGTGGGGGTCTTGGGGAGGTAATTAAAATTAGGTTTTAAAGGGGAACCCCGTGAGTGGGATCAGTGCCTTTGTAAGAGTCATGGGAGAGCTTGCTTCTTCTGCTCTGCTTTCTACCATGTGGAGAAGCGCGCAGCCTGCACCCAGAAGGCCTCTCTGGTCGTGCTGGCACCTTAATCTCAGACTCCCAGGTTCCAGGACTGTGAGAGATAAATTTTTGTTGTTTAGAAGCTATCCTGTTTACGGTATTTTGCTATAGCAGTGTGGACTAACACACAAACTAAAGATTTGAATTTACAGTGTAAAGATATTTTCTTTTTCCTGCCTTTTGCTTGATTCTGGTGATAATTTCTAGGTACATACATATCCACGCGCATGTGCACACAAGCATGCAGGCACGCACACTCACAGAAAGATACCCTTAGCTGAATTCTATGAACTCTTGTTAATAGATGAACTGGCTATTTTGGTAAAATAATCCTTTGCAAGAGAGAATTGCTGTAAGTTATATAAAGTATTGAGGTAATTATACATGTAAAACACAACCCAATTGCTACTTATTGGTAGAAAATAGCATTAGTTATCACACTTTATGATCTCATACATATATATGTACATATACACACATCCATACTACATTAACAACAGCATCTGGATTTAAACATATAATCTCAGTTAAGATGAATAGTGCATTTGGGTTTAGGATTAAATATTAGATACATCAGTCAGTTTCTCTATCTTTTAAAAATTAAGACAATGTTAAAATGTATAAATATTTTTAATTAACCCTTTACTTGAAGAACAAACATCATCTGAATGGTCCAAACACAAGTATTCAAATTAAATGGGCAAAAAATATATTCAATTTATATTTTGGCCCATATTTATTATCAATCTATTAATCATTAGTTAAGTTAGTTATAAATAAACTGTAGTAATATTAAGAATTGATAAAAAACAAAAAAATAAAAATGCACCTGGAAAAAAGAGAATTCATATTATTTTAGTCTTTTTGAAAAATTTGACACTGAAAAATTTCTGATTTATAGCTATAGTTCATAGCTATAATTATTTTTAAGATTCATTTTTCATTATCACCAAATCTTTGTATCTCTATTATTTTTATTATACTCATTAAAGTGTCTTCTAAGTTCTTCATATAAAAATTATGGTATACCAATTATGTGACTATCTATAAAGCTCATCAACCAACCCTATAAAAACTAATGCAACACAAATTTTTGTTAATGTAATATCTGAAACCTAATGAACAATTCATAATAGACTTTTAAAGTTTAAAACATTTGAATATAAAATATAGCTATGATACCTTGATTATTTCTTCAGTTCCAATTAATTCAGGAAAGAGGTCAAGTTCTACAAAATTAAAAACAAAATTATTAAAATTTTTATTCTACTATTTTAGCCATGTGGATTTACCTTTGGATGGAAAGAGAAAAAAGACAAAAAAAAGAAAGACTTGTTAGCTTTGAAAATACAGAATCTGTCCAAATAAAAATTTTGAATTTCAGTTTTCAACACTGCTGAACACTATTATAACACAACACTACATACACCTGTATGAATCCAATCCAATTTCCTTCCCCATTCCCACCCCAGTGTGACTGAAGCTAAGAAGGAAGAAGGGAGCAGTGAGACTGATAAAAAAATTTGATAAAAAAATCAAATAATTTTCATCAGTACAGACTTACTTTCAACCTTTGCAGAGCTGATGAAAGCATAGTTGGGGAAATGACAGAGGTTTGGGGGAGAAGTAACAGGACTTACTTTCTCATTCAGCTACTATTCCTTAAGTTCATCTTCTGACTAAGGGTCAACTGCTTCTTTTAATTCTTCAGATTTGTGCTCATAACGAATTGTACACGGGGTGCTGCCCAGGTAAAATGGAGAGTGTTTTCTAGCAGGTCCGGTCTGGGCTGGTGTTCCCTGCCTCCTCCCCAGGGAAACTCAGCTAATGCTGCCCATCCAAAGACTGTAATGACCAGGATCATTTAAGTCCATTTTCCAACAGACTAGAGTCAGCATATTTCTAGTACATGAACATATGAATCCTAAAACAAGATCTGTCCGTAAATATTAGAAAAGGTTAGGAGCTGACTCTCTCTCCCCAACAAGGGACCTAGCCCCACTGCCAAATTACTGGGGGACAGAGGATTCCTGCTCACTCTCCATCTGAGCTGCCTAGGGAGACAGGCTAACTATGAGGGTGCGAGCAATATTATAACGAGGTTCCTCTTATTGCTCTTATTTTATAAAATCTCACTCCATCGCCAAAGCTTATGCTCTTCACTATCCCCATGCTGTTTATGTTCTGTTTTATGCCTCTCTATATCCTCAAAGGAAATGAAAGTTCTATAGAATCTTCAAAGGCATGACTGAACTAACAATAAATGTTTCTCAAACCCAGGCCCGTTTTATAACATAGACTTTCTTGAGTTGATTTTTATCAGGAAATTTCTAGCTGTTCAGAAATGTAAAACCATAAGATACAGTGGTATGCATGAATTCCAAAAAACTTCAGATAAAATTAATACTCTTTACTATTTAGCTATTTCAAAGTCACTTACCCTGAACAATTTTCTGTGCTGTAAAAATGAAAATATTCCCTGAGAACAAGTCTTGAATTTTAACTCTCAATGTTTTTTCTTATTAAAACTGACCAAAACTGAAAGAGTTTGAATGTTTGGATTATTACTGTTCTCTTCTATTTTTGTTTCTATAAAACCCCTCTTTCACCATGTTTTTCATGCTCTTTATTCCTTAGGTTACCAAATGAAAGTGATTTCAATAGTCTGAAACAATTGTGTCTCTATAACCACCAAGGAAAGCAGTAACCACTACCTGTGAATTTAAAGTGGGAGGCAACTAAACTGTGAGAGACATAACAATTTAAATATGATTTTGTAAAAACTGCAATTTAAGAAGGTCATGCATGTAAAATCTTCAAATTCAGCAGTAAGACAATGCAAAATTTTACTGACAATGCTTTCAAATGCAGTCACTTCTTTTCGTGGACTTTTAAAATACTTTAATGTTAATAAGGGCAAATCATAATCAAATACCTGGTGATACATATATTATACTGTTGCTCTCTGTTAAGAAGCCAGGATCAAAAACCTCAAAGATAGTCTTTTCTCTTCAATATGCTTAAGAAGTGTTAAAAAATATTTTTTTAAAAATGTCTAACTTCACCTAACTCTTTACTTGTAATGGGTAAAGGTAATTTTCTTATTCATTGTCAGGGTTGGGGGAGGGTATTCAGTGGTTCTCAACCTTGGCTGCACATGAGAATCACCTGGGAATCTTTTTAAAATCCTGATTTCTGGGCCTCATCCTCTGGAAATTCTGTTTCTTTGTTACTAATGTTGTGGCCTCACCCCATAACAAAGAAACAGAATGTCCGGAGGATGAGGCCCAGAAATCAGGATTTAAAAAAGATTCCCAGGTGATTCTAAAAAAAAAACAGAATTTCCGGAGGATGAGGCCCAGAAATCAGGATTTTAAAAAGATTTCCAGGTGATTCTCATGTGCAGCCAAGGTTGAGAACCACTGGTATACATAATGATCACATCGAGGACTGATTTTCTTCTTTTTCAGTAATCTCTGTGTTAATTGCATTTATTTGCATCATTTTGCCAGAGTATAAATTAACTATATGGATTATGGATCCTAAAAAGTTAAAATACATAATTTTACCCAAACATATCCCTAAAGTATCAGTGAGCTCTACTCTGTGTTTGCTGTTTACTGCATTAAGAAGTAAGAGGTTCTTCCTGAACAGTGTGGCTCAGTGGTTGAGCATTGACCTATGAATCAGGAAGTCATGGTTCAATTCCTGGTCAGGGCACATGCCTGGGTTGCAGGCTCGATCTCCAGTGTGGGAGGCAGTTCATCAATGATTCTCTCTCATCATTCATGTTTCTATCTCTCTCTCCCTCTCCCTTCCTCTCTGAAATCAATAAAATATATTTTTTTAAAAAGGAAGTAAGAAGTTCTCTTTGGCCCTAGGGGCAGCATGTAGGCACCCACACAGCCCTTTGATCTCTTTCTGTTTCAAGGCACTCTTATGGGTGAATACCCCACATGTGGGCCTTCATATTGGTAAGTATATATACTAGTACACACTTTGAAAGACCATAATTCTGGTTTCCTATTAAACTCAGATCATTTTAATTAACTGAAATTCTGGGGTTACCCAGCAACACATCAACACCCCCTCTAAATAATCCAGAAGTTTTTTTTTGCTGAATCTCTTCAGAACAATTTTGAAATAAAATAATTTGGGGAGACAGTTTCTATCATCCTGGAGATTCGGAAGTCAGACTTCTGGGTGTGAAAGTTCATAGCAGCCAAGGTCAAACTCTAGTGATTGGCACATGGTCTCACATTGGGAACCCTTTGGCCTGCCGTTTCCTCACAAATAATAATTGAGGTTTTAGTAGCTACTGGCCTGACTCAGTTACTACAATCATATATGATAGTGAAAAAAATTACGCTTCTTTGCAGAATCTTCTCACTTCATCAAAATAGATTCCACGAGGGCAGTAAAAGTCCAACAGCCAAGATTGTCAGTATTTTTTTTTTTAGTGAATATTTAAAATTCATGTTTGCGTGATAACTGAACAAAAGCTCTTGACTCATTCTGGTTTTGGTTTTCGGTACTTAAATGCCAAATTTTCTAAAAGAGCCTGTTAGTTACACATTAATATTCCATAACACACAAAAAAAGCAACACTATTATAGGTTGGCAAGTAAGACTTATTTAATTGTTTGAAGGTAAGCCAAGTTTCACAGTGCAAAAAGTGAAAGCAATGTGGACTGCAATCTCTTCAAACTGTGATTATATTATATATATTATATTATATTATATTAGCCATAGCATAGGATGGTACAGACAGGGTAAGGACAGATGTAGAATGATTTAACAAAGACAATTGTTACACAACTGAAAAGCACACAATAACAGAAAACTGTGTTGATTTAATTCACCATGCATTTAAATTGAACGCATAATTACCAAGGCCCTAAAACATGTACCTACATAATGTCTCCATAAATTTATAGGAATTAGCTCTACATTATAGAAAAGAAACAAACACAATTATTTCAGTTACAATAGAAACAATATTTACGAATCATTTATTTATAAATATAATTTTCTGCAAAGTATTTGAAAAAAATGTTCTTTCTGTTTAAATTTAAAAAGTTTTCCTTGAAAAAGTTAAATTGTCTATGAATATGAATTTATGCATTTATTTTAAAACAGCAGATTCTAATAATATTTAATGGCCACTAGTGTATGGTGATACTGTTGTACACAATAAATATAATTTAATGCAAAAGCAATAACTTAATCAAAGGAGCCAAAGTTAAATGCACAGTTTGGAAGATTGAGGTTTCCTTCACAGATATTGATTAAAATATTTGAAATCTTTGATTGAAAGAATAAGGGCAATTATAAATGACCTCATTCATTTCTTTTGAGCAGAAGCAATAAACAATACAGTATTTACAAAACAGTTTATCCAAAATAATAATAGAATAATTCAATAGGACATATTACAAGGTTACTAAAGTAATGAAACAACATGATAAACAGGATGAAATGGTACTAACAAAGACAATGAAATAAGCAAACTCAAATCTACTTACATCTATATTAGCCACATAAATCACAAACTTCAGAAATCTTGAAGGTACCATCACACTAAACCATGACTTTTACTGTGGTGTATTTACCATAGAAACAATATTTAGCATAATGTAATTTCAATAATGAATTGAAAACATATTGATTAGAATGATTCTGCAGCCTTTAAGATCAGAAAGGATGAGTTGTAAGAGAACTAATCTTTTTTCTATATAATACAGGAAGACCCCAAACTTTGGGTAACATCTATATTAGCCACGTAAATCACAAACTTCACAAATCTTGAAGGTACCATCACACTAAACCATGACTTTTACTGTGGTGTATTTACCATAGAAACAATATTTAACATAATGTAATTTCAATAATGAATTGAAAACATATTGATTAGAATGATTCTGCAGCCTTTAAGATCAGAAAGGATGAGTTGTAAGAGAACTAATCTTTTTTCTATATAATACAGGAAGACCCCAAACTTTGGGTAAATTGACTTTTGATGAAGTAGTTTTTGAAAAAATAATTAAAGGATCAATTATCTATTTTTAACTCTTGGTTTTTAAAATGAATATCATAGTGAAAGGTAAAGTGAATACCATCTTCTACTAAAACATCATTACAATATAAAATGTTTTAAAGGATTGAAACATTCATGGAGATTAAATGGTGTGTCCACACTAGCATCTCATTAGTTCAATAGTGTCCCGATCCTTTAAATAAATAGAAATTAAGTTATAATATTGATTATTTTGTACAAATGTGAAAGTGCTACAAATGATACAACAATATTGTACTTTGTGCCAATATAGATTCAGTCTAAAAGGATCACTCGGAAATCACTTCTATAAAAAATAGACATTTGATCTATTTTTTCATATGCAATAAGTTTCTCAAAAAAAAAAAATTCAGAAAGTTTAAAATTTTGCCATAGTGGACTGAAATTTCACCATAGTGGATAGAGTAAGAAAGAGTCTACACTAATAAAAGACAAAGATCCTAATTGACCGTACCTTCACTACGCCCATCAGCCAATCAGAAGAGTATGCAAATTAACCCAACAAAGATGGCCATTAAATTTGCATACTACAGGTGGGGCGGGACAGCGCGAGTCACCATCATGAATATATTCAATATAATTCATATCTTAAAAGACACAATAGGATTAGAGAAAGTTTTGGATGCCATATCATATATGATAGTGACCAACATAGTCAATGTTGCATTGCTAAAGATGACATTTTCTGAGGGGGGTCAATAGGGGCACTTTGCTGAGTGAGGAATGACATTTCGTGGAGGAGCATGAGATGGTATAGCTGAAACCATTGTCAGTTCATTTAATACTCACCTTTTAATAAGATTTAGAGCTAACATTCCACTTAAAAGTAACCTGATTTTGAAAAAAAATGCTAAATAAGAGCAATAGGAAAGATTTTTATACCCAGGTCATGTGAAATATTATTAAATAACTAGAAGCCTGGAGCACAAAATTCATGCATTCGGGGGTGGGGGGGTGGGGGGGTAGTTCTTCAGCCTGGCCTGCGCCCTCTCACAGTCCGGAAGCCCCATGATCAACCGCCTTGCAGAGGGGGCCCCTGCCCATCGCCGGCCGGGTAGCCTGGGCCTCCCTCTGCGGGGCGATGGTGGGCCCCCTGACCAATCACATCGCACC
>NW_005370154.1:0-514 GCF_000412655.1 Myotis brandtii
GCCTTCCTTATGTCCTCTTTCGAAAAGTGTCTACTCAGGTTCGTTGCCCATTTTTTGATTGGATAGTTTATCTTCATTTTGTTAAGTTGTATGAGTTCCCTGTAAATTTTGGAGATTAAACCAATTATAGGAGATAACATTGGCAAATATGTTCTCCCATGCAGTGGGCTTTCTTGTTGTTTTGTTGGTTTCTTTTGCAGTGCAAAAGCTTTTTATTTTGATATGGTCTCATTTGTTTATTTTCTCCTTAATTTCCATTGCCCTTGGAGCTGTATTTGTAAAGATATTGCTACGACACATGTCTGATATTATGCTGCCTGTGGTTTGCTCTAAGATTTTTATGGTTTCTCGTCTTATGTTTAAGTACTTTATCCATTTTGAGTTTATTTTTGTGTATGGTCCAGTTTCATTTTTTTTGCATGTATCTGTCCAATTTTCCCAACACAATTTATTGAAGAGACTACTGTTATTTTTCCGTGTATAAGATGCCCCCATGTATAAGATCCCCCCCCCC
>NW_005370155.1:0-782 GCF_000412655.1 Myotis brandtii
GCTCAGTAACATAACTTCAGATGCCATCACAAATGGGTTTCCCAGGTAACTCACATTTTGGTCTTGTTAACTTTAGATTTGGAGGTTCCCATGACCCCTCATGCTTTATAATTATCTTAAAAACCCCACACAATTCTCAGAAAAGGACTTTACTTACTTTTACTGGTTTATTGTAAGAATACAGTTCAGGAATACCTAAATAGGAGATACTGGCAGAGCAAGGCATGGGGAGAGGTGTGAAATTTCCATTTTTTCCCTGGACGCTCAGCCTTCCAGCATCAATGCAAAGTTTTCTGAACCTCTTGTTTAGCGTTTTTATTGGAAGTATCCTTATGTTGGCATAATTGATGAAGTAATTGGCCATTGGTAATTATTTCTAGCTCCTCTCTCCTCCCAAGAGGTTAAGGAGTTGGACTGTGTGAATGAAAAAGGGGCCACATACTCAACCTCATAAGCTCAGGAAAGGAATGTGTGGGGGCCTTACAAACTCAGAAACCTGAAGTAACCCCACAGGATGGTCTAAAAATAAAACCTTCGAACTTAAAGTGAGTCATGGTGGTTAGTCATGTGCTAGGCAGGTATCTTTCCTGGCAAAGGTCAGTCTTTACCTTAACTGAGCCCATACATTGACTTTTTGATTCAAAATAACATAACTTTGAAATGTCAGGGTGATTTTATTTTTTCCAAACCCCTCACAACTCCAGAGGAGAGATCACAAGACCCCTCCATGTTATTGTTATCATGGTAATTGTTTACTGCTAACTATCTTATACCAAACAATA
>NW_005370156.1:0-1800 GCF_000412655.1 Myotis brandtii
TCTAACTGCCACCCTAATCCCAATAGTTCCTTTTTATAACTGACTCCTGAATTTCCATCAACTTAGGAAAGATAATAAGAAATCCTTTTTAAAGTTCTTAGCATCTTCTTTATCCAGTCTGCTATCACAGGACACTTTGGTTGTTTCCATGTCTTGGTCACTGTGAATAATGCTGCAATGAACATAGGGGTGCATACTAGTATATCTTTGTGAATATATGATTTTGAGTTTTTTGGGTATATATCTAGGAGAGGAATTGCTGGGTCATATGGCAGATCTATTTTTAATTTTTTGAGGAATCGCCAGACTGCCTTCCAAAGTGGTTGTAGTAGTCTACATTGCCACCAGCAGTGAATGAGGGTTCTCTTTTTTCCACAACCTCTCCAACACTTGTTATTGTTTGTCTTATTGATAATGTCCATTCTAACAGTTGTAAGGTGGTATCTCATTGTAGTTTTGATTTGCATTTTCCTAATTGCCAGTGGGGTTGAACATCTTTTCATATATCTATTGGCGATTTGTATGTCTTGGGAGAGGTGTATTTTCAGGTCCTCTGTTCACTTTTTGATTGGATTGTTTCTTTGGTGTTGAGTTTTATGAGCTCTTTATGTATTTTGGAGATTAAACCTTTGTCAGAGCTACTGTTTACAAATATCATCTCCATCTTGTTGGCTGCTTCTTTGATTCGTTGTCAGTTTCGTTTGCTGCGCAGAAGCTTTTTAGTTTGATATAGTTCCATTCACTAGGCTGTGCTTTAGAACTCCAGGAATTATTTATCTACTGGTTGCAAGTTTGTACTTTTTCTTTGTAATCCTTGTCTAAAGATATTTTTTTCCACTGATTTTTAAAGAGAATAGAAGGGGGTAGGGAGAAAGAGAGAGAAAAAAACATTGATGTGAGAGAGACACATGGATTGGTTGCCTCCCATACACACCCCAACCAGGGCCAGGGATCTAACCTGTGACCTTTCTGTGCGAGGGCTGACACTCTGATCACTGAGCACACCAGCCAGGGCACAAATTTGTACTTCTAGACTAACATCTTCTCAATCCCCCCACCTGCCAGCCCCTAGTAACCACCATTCTATTTTCTGTTTCTATGAGTACTTGGAGATTCAGGAAAACCCCTTTATTTTCAGATATACTAATACAGTGACTCAGGGATGAGTTCTTCAAATCCTGAGTGAGTCAATATGGAGGAAGACTTCCTTTTATATTAGGCTTCCGGACCTTTCCAGGGCCTTGCAGCCCCACCCCCACATGTCTTATTTCCCCTTCATTATCATTTCAGTAGTTTTACTGAGTGTAAATGTAAACATAAAATTACCCACACTCACACCGACAGGACATGTAATCTTATTTTTATATTTCCTTCTATTCTTTTCTAACTATTTTTCCATAGTTAAAATGTTTAGAACTCAGAACTGATAAGGATATAGAAACCAGCTTTAGCTGGAATTTTAGCCATGCAGAAATATCAATATTTATGTAATTAAATTGATTAAACTTTTGCCTTATGACTTTAGAGTTTTGCCACATCTGCAGAAAGCCCCTTCCCTCCACCTCCTACCCTCCCAAGAATATAAAAATGCAACTATTTTTTCTTTTAATACTTTTATGGTTTATTTTTTTATTTATTTTTATTTTTTTTTAATTTTTATTTTGCCACATCTGAAAGCCCCTTCCCTCCACCTCCTACCCTCCCAAGAATATAAAAATGCAACTATTTTTTCTTTTAATACTTTTATGGTTTTTTATTTTATTTATTTTTATTTTTTTTTAATTTTTATTTGTTTTTTTT
>NW_005370156.1:7800-19559 GCF_000412655.1 Myotis brandtii
GCTGAGCTGGCGCCCAGGGGGAGGTTTCAGCCTCAATCTCTAACCATCCCCATTTTCTAGGAGTTCTCTGTCTTTCCTGGCTGCAGACTGTCTCTCAGCTGAATCTCCTCTGCTTGTTCGGGCTGTATGTTACCCATTTCAGCTGCTCACCCTTATCTGCTCCGGGACAAAGCACCAACACGTCCGTCTAAACCTCCGCCATTTTCCTTCCCTCCTACATGCTATTTCTTAAAAATCCTGAAGGGTATTCTTTAAGAAGAGGAAGAAGAAGAAAAAGGTAAAGATAAAAATGAACAACAAGGTGACAACAAATACATATCTATCAACAAGTGAATCTAAAAATCAAGTGAATAAAAAATCTGATGAATAGAATAAACTGGTGAATAGAATAGAATCAGGGGCATAGAAAATGAGTGGACTGACAATTCTTGGGGGGAAGGGAGTGTGATTTATTTTTATTGTTGAGCGTATTATAGATGTCCCCCATTTTCTTTCTTTTGCCCCCTCCACCGGCTCCTGCTCCACCCTAGGCCTTCACCACACTATATTCTGTGTCCATGAGTTATGCATATATGCATATACATTCTTTGGTTAATCTCTTATTCCCCCTCCCTCCTTCCCTTTGAGATCTGTCAGTCTATTCCATACTTCCGTGCCTCTGGATTTATTTTGTTTGTCAATTTATTTTGTTCATTAGATTCTGCATATGAGTGAGATCATGTGATACTTGTCTTTCTCTGAGTGGATTACTTCCCTTAGCATAATACTCTCCAGCTCCCTCCATGCTGTCAAAAAATGTAACAGATCCTTCTTTTTTTTTAGAGCCACATAGTATTCCATTGTGTAAATGTACCACAGCTTTTTTATCCACTCATGATGGGCTCTTGCATCTACTGATGGGCACTTGGACTATTTCTAAATCTTAACTATTATAAGTTACGCTGCTATGAACATAGGAGTGTATTTCTGGATTCTTAGGATATATTCCCAGAACTCTATGTTATTTTTGTTGTTACTAATCCTCTTCCAAGGATATTTTTTCCATTCCTTTTTTGAGAGAGTGGAAGGGAGTGAGGGATGGGGGGAGGAGAGAGAGAGAAAAACATCAATGTGAAAGAGACACATCAATTGGTTGCCTCCCCACAAGCTCCTACCAGGGCCAGGGATCAAACCGGCAACCCAGGTACATGCCCTTGATCAGAAATCAAACCCAAACCTCTTCAGTGGACAGGCAAACGCTCTAACCATTGAGAACACTGGCAAGGGCTCTATGGTTTTTGGGGTTTTTTTAACCTATTTTTATTGATTTCAGAGAGGAAGGGAGAGGGAGAGAGAGAGAGAGAAACATCAATGATGAGATAGAATCATTGATTGGCTGTCTCCTGCACTCTCCAAACTGGGGATCAAGCCTGCAACCCAGGCATGTGCCCTGACTGGAGAATTGAACCATTGACCTCCTGGTTCATAGGTCGACACTCAACCACTGAGCCACACCAGCTGGGCCATGGTTTATTTTTAATTTAACCTTCCTTACTCCTCTAGGACAATGGGAACTTTAGAAGACTAACCCATGGTGGAAAATGTACAGTAACGTTTAATTTTTTAGCCCAGTCAATAAATAAGTTCTTCAGATGAGCATATATTCAACAAAACTGAAAGTTGTTTCTATGTTTTAAATAGTTTTCCAGAAAACTTCTTAAAGCATTATATACTCTTTTAGAAAATATAAATTAACCTTTTCTTGGTTAAGATAATCACTATACATAATACACATACATTGTGATATATATATATGGACATATATATAAATTATTTTACAGTGTTCAAAAAGGGATTGATAAAATTTGAAAACAATAAAAGTCACCTCCAGCAAGAGGTGTTTTTCCTACTAGTAAGTTTTTACTAGTTTTTATTTCTTTTCTCCCACTACCACTATACCATCAACCTCAGCTTTTCCCTTCTGTTAGTAGGTATCCTTTGCTTTGCTTTCTGTGATTTTTTTCTGGAACTGAACATATCCTGGGGCACCATACTTGTGAAATCAGTCATTTTGTGGATTTTCTTTCTTTTTCTTTCTTCTTTTCTCTCTCTCTCTCTCTCTCTCTCTCTCTCTCTCTCTCTCTACTTTTTAGCACAGTAATGTGAATGCTTTCGGACAGTGAACCATTTCCTCCAACCTTTTAAAATTTTTGTAGGGTTAGCATTTTGGGTTTCAGAAAATTGGGAGTTAATGACTGGGTGAACAGAAGTGCTATGTTTCATCTTGTTCGTGTCCCTTGCACTTAGCATAATGCTTGGCACATAATAAAACTTCAATAAATGTTGAATGAATGAATGAATGAATGAATGAATAACATTTATATGAAAACTCATATTCCACAGGAGGAATCATTTTCTTCTTTTTCCAAAGCTCCTCCATAAAATAGGAAATTCAACCAAGACCCTCATCTTCTCAGGGAACTAGAAGGGAGGAAGCTGCTGCTTGCCCTCCACTTCCCACTGGCTCTTTGCTGTGTCTGGCTAGGTGGTGGGAGACTGAGGGATTGTTCCATCCTTTCTTCATGACTGGTGAACTCAGTAAAAGTGGATACTGTCATAAAGGCCACATCTCTTCGTTTCTCCAGAGGTTGTCCTCTGTGAGCTGTGTTTCTCACCTTTCAATCCTGCCTCTTCCAATTAAAAGGCACACTGGGTAGCCGGCCCTGTGGGAGCAGCTCACGCTCTGCCTGGGACCCTGTGCATTTATTCATCACAGGGAAGGAGCAGCCAGAAGCCCGCTTGGCCACCAGCGCACACACAGCAATGCCGCTCATACGTTGATCCCCATCCTCCTGTGTATATTCTTAATTTCCATGCTCACAGGAGAGAGGAGTGTCATTAATTGTTTCTTCAACCCCATTCGTAGCAATAACTCACAGTTGAAAGCATCAGAGGGCATATGAACAGAATGTTTTCACAGCGGGTGGAACATGAAAAAAGAGAGCTGTGAATTAGTCCCTTAGAAAGATTGTCTTCTGGCAAATTCCTGTGGCTTTATGATAGTCCAGTTCCTTCCTCCTTCCCTCGTTTTCCCCTCCTCCCTCAGATGCACAGGGAATTTCTCAAAGTTCCGGATGTGATCATTTCTCCCTGGGACATGTGGAAAGGAGAACAAATGTCAGCTTTTACATTTAAATGTATTGGTACATTTAAAAAAATGAAAGTTAACCCAACTTTTCTGATGATTGCAAAAAAGGCAAAAATTAAATAGGCCTTTGTTTCTAACAGTGGAGATGAACTGGTGGCCAACTGGCCCCTACTTCTAGAATCAGCGTGGAATACTCTTCCTCCTGGAGCCTGGTCACAGGCTTGGATGACAGGGGAAGGCTCGCTCAGATGCAGCAGGGAATGCAGGAACTGGATATACGGCGTGTTACTGGGCTTAACATCTGTTAAGGGCAGGGAGCAAGGTCCGGCAGAGTGAGTCCACCAGACTCACATTGTACCCCCAGCCTCTCAGGAAATGTGGTTGTTGAAGAGAATTTGGACAGAATATGTTGAGGTGGTGGCTGGCGTATATACGCAAAAACTGAAATACATGCAAATGAAGTAGCTAGGTGAGTTTAGGATCTTAGGGTTACCAAGTTTCTGTACACAAACTCTTATTCTCCTTTGAGAACGTAACTCTTAACAGGGGCAATATTGCCTTCAAGGTAGGGGGCAGGGATTGGTTCTTGAGGATCCAAAAATCACACTCCTTTTATGAATAAAGCAGATGTACATAAAGTACACAAGGAAATATGCAGTATATCTGTGGTATGAAAATGTCATGGGGGGGGAGTCTTTAGGAAAATATGTCTCAAAAGGCTCCTTATGGAATGCTAATGAAAAAAAGATTGAGAAATGCTTTAGAATGACTTCTTAAGTATTATCTTTGTATGCTTCTTAAAAATGATGGAAATGGCATTGTTGCATTTTCTTACTATAAAAATAATAATTTCCATTAGAAAAACAAACACAAAAAAGGAAAGGTTGGAGCTTTCCCTCCCAGGAGCATGCCTATGCCTTCCTTCCCTCGCAGGCATGCATCTCCTAAACCAGCGGTTCTCAACCTGTGGGTCGCGACTCCTTTGGCGTCGAACGACCCTTTCACAGGGGTCGCCTAAGACCATCCTGCATATCAGATATTTACATTACGATTCATAACAGTAGCAACATTACAGTTATGAAGTAGCAACGAAAATAATTTTATGGTTGAGTCACAACATGAGGAACTGTATTTAAAGGGCCAGAAGGTTGAGAACCACTGAACCCTAAGGGTCCCCAGGAGACTCAACCAAGGGAGCAATGGGCAGTGGCAGCTGGTCCCTGGCTAACCCCCAGAGCCAGTCTCCCAGGCCCCCTTTTTCTGACTTCCCAGTGAGCTAAAGCAGCCTGGCCTTGGTGCATTTCTTTCCTATGACATTTTTAGAGAGCCAAAGCAGCCCAGCCTGGGCTCTCCTGTTGCTTCTTCTATCCTAAGCCATTTCTTGTTTCACTGCCCCCAGTTTTAATAAACATGCTCTCAAAATAAATAAATAAACAAGTAAAAGATTGCTAAAAGTCCCACCATCCAGAGATCACTAATACACATTTAGGGTGTGTATATATGTACACATGCACACAAACACAATTTTTCTATAGCTATTTTTACTTTTACCAAGATGGAATTATACAATATTTACTATTTTATAAATATTTCCACTTAATATTACAGTTAGCTTTCTGTGCAACAAAGATAAATTACAGCATAATTTTAATGCCTGCATGATATTCCATTATATAATTATATCATAACTAGAGGCCTGGTGCATGAAAATTCATGCACTGGAGTGGGGGTGTCCCTCAGCCCAGCCTGCCCCCTCTCACAGTCCGGGAGCCCTCAGGAGTGGAAGGTGACCCACAGATCAGGGGAAGGCAACGCCCCATCACACCTCTGCTGCTGCCACTACTGGCAGCGCAAGCCTTGGCCGGCCCTGGTTACCTGAGCCTTGGGTGGCCCTGGGCAGCTGGGGGGCTGAGGGGACTCTGGAGGCAGGCGTGCAGAGCGGCTGGACCTGCCTGGGGGCGGGCCCGGCCATACTGCGCACCTGCTGCCCACGTGGGGCTGAGGGGACTGGGCACCATCTTTGAAGGCATGGCAGTCAATTAGCATATTCCCTCCTTATTAGCTGTGGGTGCCGCCATTTGTGAAGGTGTGGCAGTCAATCAGCATATTCCCTCTTTATTAGATAGGATATATTTAATCAGTCTCAGTTGATAGGACTTCATGTTACAGCAATGTTTGTAACAGTAAGCTTTGTACAGTCAACACTGCTGTGCTGAATATCCTATGCTTTTATTATTTTTGAAGATAAATTTCTGAGAGAGGAAAAGTTAAAGTCTGTGTACTTTCTTTGAAGCATTGATACATGTTACCAAGCTATATGTATCTCTTTACATCAATAAATAGATTTCCACCATCATATTAATGTCTTCATAATATTTCATGGTATTAAATATCATCATTTATTTAACCAACATAATATTTAAATTATTGCCAATTTTTCTTCTTTGCTATTATAAGCAATGCTATAAAATAGTATCCTGGACTTGACTGATTATTTTCACAAGAAAAATTCCTGAGAGGACTTAGTGCAGTGGTTCTCAACCTTCTGGCCCTTTAAATACAGTTCCTCATGTTGTGACCCAACCATAAAATTATTTTCATTGCTACTTCATAACTGTAATATTGCTACTGTTATGAATCGTAATGTAAATATCTGATATGCAGGATGGTCTTAGGCAACCCCTGTTAAAGGGTAGTTCGACCCCCAAAGGGGTCGAGACCCACAGGTTGAGAACCGCTGACTTAGTGGCTCAAGAGTAAATTAAGAAACAGACACACACAACTTTTTAACATCCTTGAAATGCTGTTCCAGTTTACCGTCCCTTTGAAGGTAATGAACCATTCACAAGTCACAGCATTTCTGGCCTCACTTGTCATGTCTCTTACAGGATCGGCCTTCAGATCCCTCTGAAGCACCACCTGCTTCATGTTCTGCTTCCTCGTGGATCATTTGGGAAGGCAAAGGTTTCTTCCACAGCTGATGCCTGAGGCTTCTGCAGTTTCCACTGTTAGCAACAGGTATCAAGGTGGAAGCCTGTGGAAGCCTGTAGCTACTCTCCATAAAGACGTGTCAGAAAATAAAGTATGGGCAGTTTTCAAACTGGCTTCCTAGTCTGCTATTACTCTGGTTTATTTGTTTTAATTTTTAGCTTTGGACCTGCCAGGATGTGAATCATGTGTTATACATCACCTATTGACACAGGATTTGGGACATTATCTCTGGCCAAAGTCTTCAATCCTGCTTCCAGAGTATTCACTTGTTTGCTTTTGCTTCCGTTCAACAGTGAAACACTTAGGGGTAGGACATCCAAAATATGAGCCTCCAGAGTCTGTGAAAGCCTGGTAAGTCTTCCTCTTGTCCAGAAATGCAGGGAAAATCACTGCAAGTCACATCATTCTGTTATGGAAACGAGTGCTGGATTGTTTGTTTTTTATTTTAGACTAGGGGCTCAGTGCACGAATTCGTGCATCTTGAAAGGAACTGTGGGTTGCGAGGCTGCGGTGGGCACAGGAGCAGGTCTCAGCCCATCCTCTGCCTCCCCGCCCAGCCCCTCCCGCCACAGCTCCCATGCGTTAATGGCACCGGCCCTGCTTGCACCCACTGATGGTGCGGAGCGATTGGGGCAGGCGCCAGCAGTGGGTGTAAGCGGTGGCTGCTGCCCTGATCCCCCCTAAGGAGCAGGGGGAGGTGAAGAAGCCCTCAGGAGAGATCGGGGCTGGCAGCCGCCGCTCTCACCTGCTGACGGCACCGAGCAATCAGGACCAGCGCTGGGCGCTGGCAGCAGGTGTGAGTGGCGGCTCCAGTGCCAGCAGCAGATGCAAGCGAGGCTGGCGCTGGCAGTGGGTGCGAGTGCTGGACGGGACCATGGTGCATGGGAGCAAAGAACTTTCAGTAACCACCAGAGGCTCGCCCCAATGACAGCAACCAGAGCCCCGCCTTGGTCTGGCCCCCCTGCTCACCTGCTCCATCATCCCGCCGTGCCCGATGCCCACCATGTTCTGCACTCTGCCACCTGCTGCTGATGCCCGTCATGTTCCACGTGCGCCTCCTGGTGGTCAGTGCACGTCATAGTGACTGGTTGTTCAGTTGTTCCACCATTCAGCCTATTTGCATATTAGGGTTTTATATACATAGATTTCTACATGTCTTCCCCCTTCTATTTCCTACTCCTCTCACCCAGAGCCAACCTGAGGAATGAAAAGTGAGGCTATTCACCCTGGGCCAGAGGGTTTGAATGCCTGAGGGTGGTATAGTGAAGCTGGTGATAGAAGCTGTGATGAAGGCATCACCTGGGCAAGAAAAAACTTGGCATTCAGAAACACCTCTGCTTCCAGGCCACCAGACAAGGAGTCAAAATAGTTATATCAGCATTCATTGACTTCAGAACCTCTCCTCCCATCCTCTCAAAATCTCTCCTCAGGTTATCTCATCTTATTAATGAATACATATAGTAATCAAAGGTGGCTCATGGGTTGGGTTTTTTTTTTCATAATTTTAAAAATGGTGCCAAAATACAAATTACATAAAATTTACCATCTTAGCCATTTCTAAGTGTACAGATCATCAGCATTAAGCACATTCACCTTGTTGTGCTACCATCACCACCATCCATCCACAGAACTTGATTCATCTTTAAAAACTGACCATCTGTACCTATTGAACAATAACTCCCATTTCCCCTCCCTGTAACTCATGAGTTTTGGCCGAGCACCTGGAGGAATGGTGGTGCCCTCCCTTTTCCTACACTTATCACAGCCACTCAGCGTTTGATGACATTCACTTTGGCTTGACCACACTCTCTTTCAAAAGCTTATTTTCACCTTTTATACTACAAATAATGTAGGTTGGCACCTAATGGTGTGTGACAGCCACCTAAAGACGGACCATGGTGATTTTTAGTTTTAGAATTTCCTGATGCCAACTCCAGGGTGCTGGTGTTTCTAATTCTATCAGTGGCCAATGTTTAGGGTCATCTAAGCTGAGCACCTACTTCTTAACTTTACTCTAAAAACCATAACCCCCATGGATGTGACTCTATGAGGACAAGGTAAAATTCAAAATATTAAGGACTGTCATTATCATCATTTGTTTAGAGCTTTCAGGTTGTAAAGTGCTTTGTTTTCATATGTAGTCACATTCATCACCTCCACAACCCTGTAAGGTACTTGTGATTTTCATCTGGTTTTACAGAACTGAGGAAGGTGAGTCTGAAAGAGAAAGTAACTTGGCAAAAGTCATGCAAATAGTCAGGGCGAAGTTCTTTTTTTCTCTTTATTGATGAAGGCATTACATACGTGTCTTTATCCCCCTTTGCCTCCCCACCCCCCACACTCATGCCCTCACCCCCCTGGTGTCTGTGTCCATTTGTTAGTCTTATATGCATGCATACAAGTCCTTTGGTTGATCTCACCCCCTTATCCCCGCCCTCCCCTACCTTCCCTCTGAGGTTTGAGCATCTGATCAATGCGTCTCTGTTTCTGGATCTACTTTTGTTCATCAGTGTATGTTGTTCATTATATTCCACAAATGAGTGAGATCATGTGATATTTATCTTTCTCGAGCTGACTTATTTTGCTTACCATAATGCTCTCCATGTCCATCCATGCTGTTGCAAATGGTAGGAGTTCCTTCCTTTTTACAGCAGCGTAGTATTCCATTGTGTAGATGTACCACAGTTTTCTAATCCACTCATCTGCTGATGGACACTTAGGCTGATTCCAAATCTTAGCTATTTGTAAATTGTGCTGCTATGCACATAGGGATGCATATGTCCTTTCTGATTGGTGTTTCCAGCTTCTTGGGATATATTCCTAGAAGTGGGATCACTGGGTCAAATGGCAGTTCCGTTTTTAGTTTTTTGAGGAAACTCCATACTGTTCTCCATAGTGGCTGCACCAGTCTGCATTCCCACCAGCAGTGCAAGAGGATTCCTTTTTCTCAGGGCAAAGTTCTTGAAGCTGAAGAAAATCCTGAGTGTTGTAATGACTTCCTTGAAAAATAATTCCCAATGTACTAACCAGTGAAGCTTTGGCTTCTATTTGGTTTGGTTGGGGGAGGTTTAAACCTAAATTTCTTGTCTCAAGTCTATTTACTTGGTTATTTGAATTACTGAAATCTCAAAAAGTTGCTTAAATATTTCTGTTTCTTCTTATTGTTTTCACTCTCTTTTCATAACTCAGTATGCATTTTCATCTTCATTCCTATGCATACCAGTAAATGTAACTACTTTTAGGTCAGCTATAGAAAACTAATGCTCTTCTTCCTCCCAATTGGTCCCAGTGCCACCAGGCCCTCTCAGTGTACCTGCATCTTTCTACGTTACTGGCACAGCAATACATTATTAAAGTGGGAAAATCACAGTTTGTCCTTGTTCTTCTTCCAGTTTTCCTCCAGCCCCATTATCTTTACAACCACCCCCTTTGCAGCTCTCAGGACATCAGCACACATGGATATTTTAGGGCCAAGTTAAGTTTACAGGAAAAATTTTGTTTTTAGACCTCCTCACTTAATCCTTCTTTTAACATGACCCAGCTCAGCATGAAGATGTTTTTCTGGGGTTTACTCCTCATAACTGGACCCCAGAGTCCTCTGCGGGTCTCTGGCTGCAGCAGCTCCTCAGCCAGGAGACCTCCGTGTCTTTCACAGCACAGATGGCGCGCTCAGTGGGGGAGGCACCAAGCGGATGTGAGCAGCTATCTTCAGGTTGTGTGGGAGAGACACAGGGCCCGGCTCCGGGGAAGCAGAAAAGGACCCGCTTCCTAATCCCAGCCTCCTCGCATCTAGCAAAGGGCAATCTTGTTCTCACAACAACGGCCACATTGCAAATGGCCTGTGACGTGTGGGATTCTAGAGAGCGGTGGAGAGAGGTGCCTCTCCTTGCTTCACGCTCACCCATCAGTACGTTTGGGAGATTCGGTGGTGGGGAGAAGGGCCAGGGCTCCTTGGGAAACCCTGTGGAAATCTTCCGTCCACTTTCACACTGAATCTTTTTAAGTTAGTACAAGTCTCGGTGCTGTGTACATCTGTGGAGAGCAGTGCCTTTTGTTTCTTGGTTTCTTAAAGGAGTTGTCTTCAACTCTGTGGCTCAGTGGAGGAAGCCTTCTCTTTTTACTGTCCCTCCACCGTCTCCTTCCCTCCGTTGCCTCATCCCCTACTTTCCCCACACAATACCTTTCTCCGAATTTTTTTCCCCAGTCTTTAAAGTCCTCTGACATGTACTATCTTGTCACCAAAAAGTGTTTTGGCACACCTACCTGCAAATCCCACCTGTAACCATAATGTCATATTATGTGATGAATTCTGTAGGTAACTGATCCCAACAGTTTTTCATCCCCTGCCTGCCAGAGGCCAAAGCATAACAGTATTAGCATAAAAGACATTGGAAGGCCAATGGACCTTGATATTCAGCAGGGCTGAAATCAGCACAAGTTTGCTCCTGCTGTGATCACAATGGCTTGAGGCAATTTCCTGACCTGATAATCTTTACATTGTATACCAAACTCTACCTTTGATCTGCCTGTATGAATTGCTAAAGGGCAAATGTGTATTCACAGTGAATAAAAAGCAGGCGGACCCAGACACTGGTGGCTCTTCATGAAAGAGGTTTCCACCTGCCCCCCCCTCCCCCCGAGCCTTCAAAATTCATATATCTTGTATAGTGTATTCATTGTGTGTCTCAGCCCTCCTGCAAGTCATACGGAACTCACAGTGCAGATTGTGGCACCTGCCCTGCCCCACAAGCGAGAGCTGAGACCCACCGGGGATTAAATTGTGACTTTGCTTTTCTTCAGTGCCAAACACTGAGTCCTTGTATGAATCTCCATTCTTTTCATGTTCCTGACTCTTTGCTGATTAGCTCTTCCTTCCCCTGTAATAGAAGCTTTGGAGACAGGAAAAATAGCAGTTTCCTGTTCCTCCTGGACTGTTTATTATGTTTAATTAACTCCTCTATGGTGATTTCTACTTTTGTTGGCCAAGATAAAATTCATATTCAAAAATTTAGTCTTCAGCAGTGGTTAAATTCTAAACTATTCACCAAACTAGATCTGGCCTTTGTGATTCACCCCAGAAAACGACTGCCACAGCCTTTCAGTCACCCTCAAAGGTGGTGGGATTGTGAATACTTGCTCACCAAAGACATTTAAGTTTCCATGATGGAAGTGAAAAGGCAGAGCTGTCTCCATCAGCGTCTGTGACTAACAAAAAGAGAAAACGATGGGGTAGGCAAAGTAAGTTTCAAAACATAATAAAAATTTAGGGTCCAATGCACAAGAATTAATAGGATTTTAGGGACTTTCTTTTCTTTTTTTTTTCTTTATTGATAAGGACACATAGGGACATATGTGTCCTTATCCCCCCTCTGCCCCCCCACCCCGCAGCTCATGCTCTCACCCCCCTGGTGTCTGTGTCCATTGGTTATGCTTATATGCATGCATACTAGTCCTTTGGTTGATCTCTACCCCTATCCCCACCTTCTCCTACCTTCCCTCTGAGATTTGAGCATCTGATCAATGCTACTCTGTCTCTGGATCTGTGTGTGTTTTTTTTAATTAAATCTGTATTGTTCAGATTATTACAGTTGTTCCTCTTCCCCACCCCCCCTAAACTCCCCTCCCCCCGGTTCTCACCCCA
>NW_005370156.1:20907-24870 GCF_000412655.1 Myotis brandtii
AGTTGGGAGCTTGAGACTCCCTCCCGATTGAAAAAGACAACCGTGTCCTCAGCTGCCAGCCCTTTCCACGTGCGCCTCCGTACCTCTGCACTTTACTTCCGCACCTCCTCTGAGTCTCAGTGTGCTTTTTTCTTTCCTTCTAGTTGTAGAATTTCCACTCAGCCAGCCTTCCTGTGGTTCTGGATGATGTCCGTTTTGTCTTTTAGTTGTATTTTTGAAGTGGTTGTGCAAGGCAGCAATTTCCGGTGTTTACCTATGCCGCCATCTTGGTTTCCTCTCTGGATCTGTTTTTGTTCATCAGTTTATGTTGTTCATTATATTCCACAAATGGGTGAGATCATGTGATATTTATCTTTCTCCAACTGACTTATTTTGCTTAGCATAATGCTCTCCAGTTCCATCCATGCTGTTGCAAATGGTAGGAGTTCCTTCCTTTTTACAGCAGCGTAGTATTCCATTGTGTAGATGTACCACAGTTTTCTAATCCACTCATCTGCTGATGGGCACTTAGGCTGTCTCCAAATCTTAGCTATTTGTAAATTGTGCTGCTATGAACATAGGGATGCATATGTCCTTTCTGATTGGTGTTTCCAGCTTCTTGGGATATATTCCTAGAAGTGGGATCACTGGCTCAGGGACTTTCTTCACCTGGTCTGAAGATTTAAAGATATGATTGACCGACCAGCATGTCCAGAGTTTCTGGTTTGCTCCTGTGTGTCTCTCAGATGCTCAGCCACATGGGAAATATCCTGAAAGTGCCTTTCCAAAAGACGCCAGTCTTCCAGAAAGTTTTCCTTCACTGTGAAAACAGCCACAATCACAGGCATCGGGAAGTTCGGCAGATGCCACCTCATCCTGCAGGCAGCATCCAGAACATGCAAACCAGGGCCATCTACTGTCTCAGTTCAGCTGTTTGAGGCAGATCCTTTTGGTTGTAAGTTCAGAAAGCCCAATTCAAGATCGCTAAAGGGGAAGAAGAGTTTATTAGCTTAACAGGTGAAAGTCCCAGGGAGAGCTGGCTTCAGTTACTGACTAGATTCAGGGGCTCATCTCACTCTCTCTATCTCTTAGTTCTGCTTTGCTCTGTTTTGACCCCATCCTTAGCTTCTTGCTTCATGGGGGCAAGATGGCTGCCAGAGGTTGGTGGCTTTTATCCTCTCCTCTCATTAATTCCTTTGGAAAAGGCGCCTCTCTCTCAAGAGTTTCAACCTTTTAAAAAGTCTGGAATTGAATCATGTTTTTAGCAAAGTACTGATTTGGGGTGTGAGTGAAGGGAAAGTCTCTAGGCTGTGAGTTTTTTTAGTCTGTGCGATGCTTTGGGGAAGTTTGGGACTGTTACCTTTCATGTAACTACAGGGTGCTTTCCCACCAGGATTCCTGGGAATCAGCTGTCAGTGTGTGCCTAACTGGATTGATGTTCCCTTGGAAGCCTCTGAAGGCAGATTCAGCAGTCACAGATAAAGGGAATGATTATTAAAGTTTTTAATTTATTACATATTTATTTCCAAATCATTAGAAGACACGTAGTTCCTGAGTATATTATTGAGAGAGAGAGAGAGAGAGAGAGAGAGAGAGATTTATCATAAGGGATTGTCACATAGTTATGCAAGCGAAGACCTGCTGTCAGGAAGCTGGAGTAGCTGGTGATATACGTCAGTCCAAACCCGAAGGCCTGAGACCAGTGACCCAAGGCCCAAGAACCAGAAGCACTGATTGCTGAGGGCAGGAGAAGATGGATGTCCCAGCTCAAGCCAAGAGCAAATTTGCCTTTTCTCTACCATTTTTGTTCTATTTGGACCCCCAAAGATTTGATGATGCCCACCCACATTGTTGAGGGTCATCTGCTTTACTCACTTCACCGATACAAATGCTAATTCCTGCCTCCAGAAACACACTCACAGACATACCCAGAAATAATATATTACCAGCTTTCTGGGCATCCCTTGGCCCAGTCAAGTTGTCATATAAAATTAACCATCACACCAAGAAACAGACCTCTCTATATAAAGAACCTCTCTTCCTTTGCCCAACCCATTACTCTTAGGACTAAATATTCCTTTAGCAAAAGTATAAATAGGGTTTAGGCATACTAAGATTGGAACTATTTGCCCTGCATTCAGACACGTTACTGGGCAGAGGAGTTAACCAGAATGTATAACATTAAGTGAGTAATGCTACTGACTTACAAATCTACATTTGAGACACAAAATACATTTGTAAAACCAAGGACTCATATTTAGACACAAAAGCAGATCTTTCAAGGATTACAAAGGAATGATTTCCCTGGCCTCTCCTCTTCCCTTTTTGAGGAAAACCATTGGTTTTTTACCCAGGACTTTCCCACCAGGAAAGTTAAGAGTTTGAGCTGATTTTTATTTGTTTGTTGTTGGTTTTGGAGGGGGGAGAGGAGCTGTCGTTTTTAAAATTTATTTTTTGAAGATCTCAGAAGAATATAACTATAAAATATTTGCTAAAATTTTCATTTATACTTTATACACCAGTGGATTTCCTTTTGTCCACAAAACTTGTCATCTCTTTAGACAGTGAGAAGAGAACCTCAACAGCCAGTGCAGTCTAGGTTAAGACTCTTCAAAGAAGAATTTCAGACACCTATAGGGCAACACAATCCATTCAACCCTTCCATTTTATACAGAAAGTGGTCTCCTAAGGCCGTGTGCATTCAGAGTGGATGCATCTAAGCCCATTGTACTATTTGCCCAGACAAATCACCTCCTCACCCCCATTTCCAAGTTTATGGAGCTTGTAATGAAGGGGACTGTTGGGAGAGACCCTTGTTTAATAATTAAGCAGGATTAAAAGAAATGTCTTGGCAGCAGATAGACAGGAATAAACAAAGAGGAAATGAATGGAAAGGAAAAGAAAAGAATAAGAAAGTGCCATTAAAAGAGTTAGGGCCTCCAGCACCAGGAAGCTGTCCTCCCTTTTCAGGTGCAGAACAGCCACAAAACAAGAGTTCAATTAATGCTCCACTTTCTCTGTTTTTTGTTTTGTTGTTTTTTCCCCCTGTTTTCTCCCAACTCTTTAAGTTTCCTCTGAAGAAAAAATAACAACAACAAAACACAACAGCAAGCAAACCAAAACTTTCTGTTTTCTGCCTAACTGGATTGATGTTCCCTTGGAAGCCTCTGAAGGCAGATTCAGCAGTCACAAATAAACATTTCTTCCCGTTAGAATGTGGAGGTCGCTTTCCCATTCTCCTTGAGCTTTCCTTGCCCATGACAATAATTCAATGGCCAGCAAAGAGTTGTGCTAGAAACTTCCCCTTGCTCTAATGGAACAGGCCTAAAATACATCTCTGAGCAACTGGATTCTTGGTGAGCCACTAGCTTCTGAGTATTCTTTCCAACAGCTGATTTGAGATGTGTCCTGGATGCCTACAGTCACCCTGGGGCATGCAAAGGAGCACAGCCACACAGGGGATCTGAAATTACACTACCAGAGAGCCACTCTTGTGGCTAATGTGCACTTGCAATGTCTTACATGACATCAGACATTCATTCACTGAACTATTTTCTTAATATGATACTGCTCAGGACTGAGAACCTGAATGAGCGAAAGGAGGTTGAAGGGGAAAAAGGAGAAGAAGAAAAAGAAAGATGTCTTTGGAAGAAGGATCCTGTAGGAAAGTCACAGAGATTGACCTATGGGTGCTGCGTCACAAATAGAGGAGAAAGTGCTGGAGTATCAGGATTAAAAGAAACACAGCAATTCCTTTTTAATAATTTCTTTACCTTTTCCTTTTTCAAATGGATGGCAAACGGTCTTCTGAAAAAATGCTGAGCCCTTATAATTTCTATCTATGGCTACATTTTATCTAACTTTAGTAAAAGCAGCAGCGAACAGAAGTGGGAATGTCAGTGACACATTTCCTGATCTGCACAAATCCCATAAAAAGTTGTTGTTCACAGGCAGCTTTTTACAGAGGGGGGTGGTGGTGGGGGG
>NW_005370156.1:24956-28278 GCF_000412655.1 Myotis brandtii
CAGGAGGAAAGAGGGGCACAGGAAGGAAAATGCCTCTTGAAATAAATTCAGACAATTAAAATTCCACCACATGGGCACCAACCTCAGGAAAGATTTCAATAGGATAAATAATCTTGGGCCCAGAAACCTTGACGCAGAGCCTGTGAAATCAAGGTCTGGAAAATTCAGACAGGAAAAGTTCTATATATGGCACCACTGCTTTTGGCAGGGAACTTGCAAATTAAAATCAAATGCTGCACAGACAGGCAACTTCTAAGCAATTTCAAATACAGTCATAATTCATCTCTAGTCAAACTGTGAGATTTTCATAAGAGCAACAGGAAAAGTTCTAGAAGGAAAGAGCACTTCTAACTTGCATTGTTCTGCAGACACTCCCACTCGGGCAGTGATTTCCCCCCACAGTTACTAAGTGGGAGTCTGTTTATCGGAACTCGAGAAAAGGTAAGCCATATTCTTTTATTCCTGTAAAGAAGTGTGATTATTTAATTATTATGTAACTCTGGACAGATGATATGAAAGTACGCTTGTTTGTGTGATTTAGCAGAAGTTGTGCTTTCTTAGCCTCCCATCCAAATAACTGAGAAACAATTGCACATGGCGGACCCAGCTCTCCTCTTGGCATTGAGACTGGCTTGCAGGTTGAGAATGCACTGTGCAAAGTATTCAATTTGTTTCTGTGTCTAAATAGGCATCTGCAAAATGAGGAAGGGGTTTTGAAACTATTTATACAAACCTGGATGTTGCTATAAAGGTACATAAACTTCCCCTGTACTGCTATGTCATCCACAAAAATTTTGTGACACACAATAATAGCAACCATTATACCTGAGTATCTATAGTCAATGATTGTGACCCAAACTTGATCAGACTAATCATTTAATGTTTACTAAGGCTACTTCCACTTCTATAAGTTCTGGAACTTCAGACTAGGATCACAAACACCAGTGTTTTGAGTAAACAGTGAAGCTTATAAAAAGTGGTACAGAGCAGAGTTTTATGGTGTGTTTTTTTAAATTTTGAAATAATTATGAACTCATGAGAAGTTACTAAATATAGTAGGAGAGGTCCCTTATACCCTGCACCCAACTCCCCCCAATGATAACTTACATTATTAAAGCCAAGAAGCTGACATAGGCACAATCCCATTCACTAGATACTATTAACTAGATCAGACCTTACAGGGATTAGAACAGGTTTAAAACCATTTGGACACAGCTGGAGGTAACTTGAATCATTTGCATGAAATTTATCCTTAGGGTAACACGGTATAGAAAATTGCATTGACTGCATCAGACCTAGGTATTTGGGCAAATTATTTTTTCATGAAGCCTCAGTTTGTTTATCTGTAGGATAGAAATAATAATACTACCCAAGTAAGTTGGACACATTTCCAGTTCAGTGAGAGCGGCATATTTTAAGAACCCCAACTATAACAGTGTCCTTCATTCCCTCGTGAGATCTTACGTTTCTGTTCTCAGGATTTTGTAGCAGTCCCCAGGTGATCTCCTCAAAATCAACCTGGTTCTTGACACCCCCCAGCTTCCTCAGGCTGCTCCTATCTCTTGACAAAGGTACATCCTCAAAATACTTGAAGCATGGCCCTAACCAGTTTGGCTCAGTGGATAGAGAGTCGGCCTGAGGACTGCAGGGTCCCAGGTTTGATTCTGGTCAAGGGCGTGTACCTTGGTTGCAGGCATATCCCCAGTAGGGGGTGTGCAGGAGGCAGCTGATTGATGTTTCTCTCTCATTGATGTTTCTAACTCTCTATCCCTCTCCCTTCCTCTCTGTAAAAAATCAATAAAATATATTTTAAAAAATAAAATGACTGCTTTAAAAAAATATTTGAAGCATGAAGTTTCAACTCCGGTATGCACTTAAAAGCAGCTCCCTAGGCCAAGAAAGTGACTTGAAAACTTTGGGACCGCCCTTCTCCATGAAACCATCCTCCACCCAGACATCTAGCTCGCCAGGACTCTTTATGCTCTGTGGGCTGGCACCCAAGCTGCAATTGAGGGCTGAGCTGGACTATCATCCCGTTCACTTCCCGCCCCTGGCTCTGACACTGGAAGTCAGAAGGAGGAGGAATCAGGTAGTTCCTAATTGTGGGTTTTCTTTCCACCCTCCTGGCTACTTGCTACCATGTGCAGGTGTGCAATTTGCACTAATTGTAGCATTGGTTGTGTTGACAATAAAACCCACATGGCCTTCTCCACCTCCTGTTTTTTATTGCGTCTCACAACTTTGTCTATTATAAGTCAACTGGGCAAGTGCCACCCTTCATTCTCTTTTTGGTACAGTGCCTGCCATGTCTTAATGCCTGATTAATAAAATTACGGTACTAACCCTCCTCTGGCCGGCAGCACTGGGCAGAGGGTGGATCTGGGCGGATTTCCTTAGAGCCTTGCTCCCTTGCAGAGGTCCTGGGGTCAATTCAGTGCTGGTTGGAGGTGGGGTAGAGGGAGTCAAGGGTGTCATGAGGGTTGTGTGGAGGAATGCACAGTTGGGAGCAAGTTGAGAGAATGGGAAGTTGGGGTGGGGGGTGAATGTGCCTCTGCTGGAGAAATGGTACATTTAATGTTTACTAAGGCTACTTCCACTCCTGTAAGTTCTAGAACTTCAGACTAGGATCACAAACACCAGTGTTTTAAGTAAACAGTGAAGCTTATAAAAAGTGGTACAGAGCAGGGTACAAAAAGTGTTTACAGAAATGTGCCACTGGGGGTGAAGGGAAGCCTGAGGTGTTTGTGAAGAGCTTCATCCTTGGGAGCAGCCTGTTTTATTTGCACCTTAACTCTGCCACTGACCAGCTGTGTGCTAATGACAAATTCCTTAACCCTCCTTAGGCTCTATTTTCTCATCTACGAATGGGGATAACAATACCTACCTCTTAGATCATATTATAGTGAAGATAAAGTATCTAGGGGCCTTAATCAAGGCAAATTTCCTGCCCACTCTAACCTTCCAGAAATATCTAAGCACAATTCAGCCTAGAGATGTTCATCTGTCAACACTCAGGCACTGAGGGCCTAAGGACAGTTTATACAGGTTTAGGATTCCCTTCCCGTTGACCTTCAGGTTGGGTGTCAAACCTAATAGGTGGATTGGGACGAGAATGGCCGCAGGATGGCGTTAACCCGAGGAAACCGAGGCAGGTCACAGCCCGAGACCCTCCGTTAACGAGGTGTGAAGGCCTCAGACTTGAGAGGCTGGTGTGTGTTTTTCCAAAGCGGCGGAGAACGGGGGGATGCGGGCTGTATGGGCACCGGCAACAGCTCGGATCCCGGGAGCGCGGAGGTGCCAGGGGAGCCAGGCTCGGGACGCG
>NW_005370156.1:29182-29634 GCF_000412655.1 Myotis brandtii
TGCCCCGGGGATGCCCCCTGCAATTTGGGACTCCAGGGTCCGCGGCTGCTGCCAGCCACCGGCCTGCCGCAGTTCGGGAAAGTTTTGGGGGTCCCCTCCTCCTCCCTGTCCGACGTCTTCTCCAGGCCTTGAGGGGTGTCCTCATCGGCCCAGGAATCGCTCCCGGAAGGGGAGGAAGAATTGGAACTGGGAGGCCCTGAGCACTTTAAATCAACAGCAGTCCTTTCCAGGTCTGTATGTCGCCAGCTCCTGCCTTTTGTCTAATCTTTGGCCTCTGCAAATTTGCTTTCCAGCCCTGGAAGTAATGTGGTCGCTTCTGAGAAAGGCCACGAGCCTGTCTTTTGTCTTTAAAATACGAATTTATTTGCGGGGGGGGGGGGCACGAAGCCTCCTTTGCACGCATTTGTCGCCGCCGCAGAGGAGCATCTGCAGGAAGCTGGCCTCCCCCGGGC